>NW_027279329.1:0-144405 GCF_046629955.1 Centroberyx affinis | reverse complement strand
CTTGCCTTACTGATCTCTACTCCAAAAACAGGATGACTGGATTTATACTATTCAACTGAAACATTTTTGACTTTGGCCATTTTATTGTTGATTTTACACCAGAAAGCAGTAGCTTGGTGGTAGTTCAACTAAATTGGTTCCTATTATAGCTGTTTGTCATTATGAGGTGTAGTTAACTAATGACATTACCCTATTAAAACTATGGTAACACTTTACAATAAGGGTCACTAAGTTAAGGGTTAGATAATGCTTATTAAGGGTTAGTTAATGCTTAATAAGCATTAACTAACCCTTAATTAACAGTTACTAATGTGTAATTAACTAATGTGTTCATGTTAACTAAGGTATTAACTTATACATTATTTAATAGTTTATAAAGATGACTATTAAATAATGTATAAATGAATACCTAACATGAACACCATTAGTAAATGATTACCAGACACATTAGTTAACTGTTAATTAAGGGTTAGTTAATGCTTATTAAGCATTAACTAACCCTTAATTAATGTACCCTTATTGTAAAGTGTTACCAAAACTATTACACTATTACTACACTACTAAACCATTTTTGGCTACAGAACAAAAATGGAACAGAATAGCATATTTTCATCCCATTTCATGCACTACTTCAACTCCTACTACTATTACTACTGCTTCTACTACTGCTAATACAACTACTGCTGCTGCTAGTGCTACAGCTACTCAGCAGTACTACTTGAGCCGCAACGACTGGTCCATACTGTATATCAAACTCCAGCCTATATCTCACCTGTACTTTGGTGCTGAGAAATAGCTGCCTCTGTCTAGACATGTGAGTAGATCTGTGGGGAAACACAATAGTGGTTAAAAATAGGGCAGACTGACAGAGGAGAGCCGTTCACAACAACAGGACATCTGCAGCAACAACAGGATGACCACCCTGCTTCCTTCACTCCATCTGGGATAAACATTAACGAGGTTCGGCTCGCTTTACTCGACTTGAAAAATAAGCGGCAAAATTAGCGTTGTGACATACAGTGTAAGGACCAGAGAGCAGCAGGACGACCTAGTCATTTTGATTTAGGGCTGGGCGATATCTATAAAAATGATATCACAATATTGTCATGTGAAAATATTGCAATATATGATTACACCCCCTCCCCCCCCCCCCCCCACCCCAATCGCTGTGCCTGTGACCATATTCTTAGAAATAATCTAAAACTTAAAACAGAATTGTTTACTCTACCGTGCAAAAGTGAGAGACCACCCTTTTGTTTATTTAATTTCCATCAAAACAGCCATTAAGCACAAGTTATTTATTTTTCAGTGTCAGAAAGAAACACAAAATGACATAAAAGCCTCCACAACTAAATATAATATACATTTTTTTTCAGTATTTAGTGTGTCCACCCTTTGCCTTTCCATTCTTTATGGGAGACTTTTTCAGCTCTGAAGCCAGGAGCTTGATTTTTTCTCCCAAAGATGAAAGCTTTAAGTACTGTCTATCTTTTGGTGGTCTACCAGGTCTAGCATGGTTGTTAGGAGTCCCATTTTCTCTATATCTTGCAATAATTTTTTTCCAGTTTTGGAAACACCTGTTTTTTCCACTTTTCCTTTGACATACACCTTCCTTATGCAAGTATATTATCTTATATCTAATCTCTTCCGAAATATCACCTTTAGCCATTGTAGATGCACACGAGAAAGAAATGAGAAAGGTGTATGGGTAGTTGTTTGTGTGAATGCTAGTTGCGGAAGACGGAAGAGTTAAAGTGGCAGTAGGGTGTACAAAAGTAAAGAGTGGACAAATTAAATACCAATAGATTTGATATTATATTTAGGCTTAGGCTTTTGTGTAATTCTCTGTTAAATATACGTTTCCTGCATTATTGTTTGACACCAAAAAATAATCTGTACTGAATAGCTGATTGACTGGAAATAAAATAAATGAAAGGGTGGTCTCTGACTTTTACCCTCTTATCTGTTGCTCTAAAATTCACTTTGTACTGAAACTAGTTAATGTTTCATTTTAATCATTTATTCTCTAAACTCACACTTCCATTGTTGTTTACCTTATGCAAATATAAAGGTAGCCTAATGCGAGGAACAGGCCTGTATTCTGTAATTCCCTAAAGCTTGGGAAAATTAACTCATGTTTTTTCCCAGACCTGTTAAGTAGACTAGGCCTATAACATAAAGTAGACTAGGCCTATAACATAAAGTAGACTAGTCCTATAACATAAAGAAGACTAGGCCTATAACATAAAGTAGTCTAGGCCTATAACATAAAGAAGACTAGGCCTATAACATAAAGTAGACTAGGCCTATAACATAAAGTAGACTAGTCCTATAACATAAAGAAGACTAGGCCTATAACATAAATTAGACTAGGCCTATAACATAAAGAAGACTAGGCCTATAACATAAAGTAGACTAGGCCTATAACATAAAGTAGACTAGGCCTATAACATAAATATGAGACTATGTGGGATACAGTGTTTCTGTTAGACATTTTTACCGGACACATGTGTTTTAAATAGGCTAGAATACATTTAAATAGCATTAAGGGTTGACATCTTCCTATAGTCCAGTCATTGTAATGAGTGGTTGTGGTTGACATGTTTCTATAGTCCCATTATGATTAGCCTAGTAGTTTTGGTTGACATCTTTTTATAGTCCAGCAATTATGATTAGTGATTTTGGTTGACATCTTTCTTAACTTCTTTTTTAAAATAATCAGAGCTAAGGGAAACCACACACTGCTACAATAAGCTTGCTGTCCATCCTCAAACTTTTTTCCATGTTCTGTCTGAATGTAACGTTAGGGGGAATTTTCCCTTACTGTCCGACAATCTCTGTCCATAACAAACTCACCTCGGTGGCTGGTTGTAGAGTAGGACAGCAGGAAGCCTCGGCCAGAGATGTGGTTCCCACTGCGGAACTGGACGATGAGCTGGCTGGAGTCTGTGTGCAGCTCTCTGGGGTAGGACTTCAGACTACCACAGAAGCTCCCATAGACTGAAACAAAGAGGTGTAACAGCTCATGTCAATAACACACAGTTGTGAGCAGAGCTCTACACAGGAGACAACCAGCATTGAGGAATGCGGTGCATCCTAGTATCCTAGAATGTGTCTTGGGGCTACGCAGTAAGACTAATCTATATGAAGGGAGCAGCAGTTTATTTCAGGGAAAACACACGCCACCAGTCAGATTAATCCAGAGTATCTGCAGATTTCAGAAAGACAAATTTATTATGTTTTAAGAATGTATTAATAGGGCTGGGCGATATGGTTGTAATCAATATCATGATAATCATAAGGATTTTTCTCTATATCAATTTATATCATGATATGGTTCATGTATGCGAAATCACGTTAAATAATCAAATGAATGTTCATCTCATTGAACCAAATGGTAATGTTAGGTGTGGTGTCAAACAAAACTGAAATTTTCAAATAATATTCGTACCATACCTCATTTTATCAGAGTTTTTAAGTAAAATTTGCTTGTCATCATCAATTTAGACAGCAGAAATATGTGTCACGATATCAAAATATCTTCATATCATCACGATATGATTCCATTGAAAGACGATAAACAATAATATTGAATTATCGCGCAGCCCTATGTTTTAATGCTGCCAGGAATTAAATTTAAGACCAATTTAACAACCAAAATAAACAAACAAAGATCTGCCAAAACCAGCCAATTTCTGATTAAACATAGCTAAAGAAAGTTGTAAAACTAGAAAGGCGCAGAATAAGAAAAATGACATTTGGAAAGCCGGTACGATGCATATTGTACTACTACACTATTAATCTAAAAGTGGACATAAAGTGCAAAAAAACCTGTCACTGCATGGTTAAATAAGATGTCTACTATACCTGCATTTAAGACATTTCAATACTTTTTAAGCCCTTAAATGTAGACAGTTTATTTTACTTTTTTATTTTTTCATTTGTTAAAGCAGTATTCCACTTAGTTTTAACATGGGGGTTATTCAGCACTTGACATGACACTTGCCATGTACTAAATGTACAAACTTGCAACCATAGACCTGACAAACTTGCAAAATTTGCAAAGTTTACAAGCAGGAACCTAAATGTACAAGTACACCATTATGATAGATTTAAGTTCTATAGTTTGCTCAATCACTGATTAAATAAAGCCCTATCAAATCGATTTCTTATGGGTGCATTTTTTCATACAGAGATACTCACTTCATTCAACTAAACTCCACAGATTTCTAAGCTGATTTTTCTGATTGGTGGGGCCTTAAATGTGAACAACCTATACTTATCCAAATAAAGACCTACTTCAAAGTGTAGAAGTATAGTAGAAGTAGAAGTATAGACATAGAAACTAGAATATTTTACTAATATGATTGCCTAATGATAGAAAGTAGCAAATATAACTAATATGTTTTGGTTCCCATCTGGTTCAATTCTGCTTCACTGTCCAGGTTTCATGGTTAATTTTAAAACAATCAGAATAGAGGGAAAGCCCATTAAACCACTTAAAACTTCCACTTATCGCTTTCTAGCATAATCACACAGTTAATCAACAAAAACTGTCAAATTAATAGCATACATTCAGAATTAACAGATAATACCAGTGTAATTAGGGTTCCACTGCGAAGCAGTGTATTCTAACTGCTGGAATTTCTATTATTCACTAATTTTTTTCCTGTATTTGGTCCAATAACTCATCCATACATTGATAACTGCTTGTCCATTTTGACATTTAGATAGTTTGGGTCAACTGCCACAGGGAAACAAAAAAATGGCACCGAAAATGTTGCCTCTATAACCCACAAAGTTCACCTAAAAAAATGATTTTGGATTTTTTGAAAAACCTTCTTCTTATGAATTATTAATTGTCCTATTATTAGGAGGTGACATGCAACATAGGTCCTGGGATTCGAACTGAGGGCATCGCGGTTATGTGGCATATGCCTTAGACCACTGAGCCACCAGGATGCCCCAATTGTCCGCCGGTCTTGATAGTTTGAAAAATGTTATTCACAATATGCACTTTGAATCCTACTCTCTATTGTTCTCCTACCTGGCACCAATCTACTAAAAAATCAGATGGGTTTGTCAGATGGGTAGAAAATCCTACACTCCTTGATTGGACATGGATGATGTAAATATTATATTCTGGCTGCTGATCAGTAAGGGAAGATCTTGGTAGTTGAAGCAATATATTACGTAGACTATACGTAACAAGGAAGAAAATTAAGGACAGCAGGGTTTATCCTCCTCACAATCTCTGCATTAGACTACATTTTCCCTCTTGCCTGTGGGAGTCGCTGTTGAGGCGTTTCGATTTTCAGAATTTCAGTAGTGGATTTTTCTCCCTAAGGGAAAAGAAGAATGTTTTTTATATGGATGACATTGAGGTTTTTCAAGGTTTAATTTCAAACATATTGCACAGTTATATTTTTCCCTCTTTGCAGGAGCATCGTCAGCCTGACCCTATGGACCAGCCTCATCTGGTTCGGACCAAAGAAAAAGTGAGGTGATCTTGCCCTAAGACACATTAGCACATGGAGAATCTGAAATCTTAAATGGACATGAGTCTGCTCTTGAGGAAATTAAGTGCTGCTTTTAAGTCTGGGGGCCAAGGTCTTAATCATCCAGGGTCCATGCCGTCTCACCGTGCTCTGCTCCATAGCCCTTCCGGATCCTCACATAGCTAGACTGACAGTCCTGCGCCTCGATATCCAGATCGCCAAATTTCAGCACCAGCTGGTTTCCCGCTGGCACCCGAAGGTGCCATTCGCACCAGGTGTTATTGGGGTAGGTGCTGGGGTAGTTTTTAGAAGACAGGACCCCACTGTCGGGACCCAGCAATGCATGGCCACAACCATCATCTATAAAGAAAGCAAAACAATAGAGAATTCACTGAATTAGGAATAGCACCAAATTTATCCCTGCACCCTAAAACAGCCAAATCTGTATTTTTTTTTACATTCATTACCATCTCCCATTGTCAGAAATGAGACAAATGCCTCGACCCCACCCCATATTCTGTAATGTCATACCCACCTGCATAGATGGTGGAAAAGATGACTGACAGGTCAGAGAATAAGTTTCTCGTAAACTAGGTACATATTCTGGCTCAAAATTAAAAATGAACGTTTTGATATAATAAATTATATCATAGATTAGAATTGTGGTTCTCTAGTTTTTGGCTTTGGAAAGCAATCATATTTTATTTATTTATATTTTATTTTTTACCAGAGGCGCATAAAATCTCAACAATATCCCTGCGGGTCAGTATACATGCACTCGATACAAAGAGAAAACATAAAAACACTAATAATCACCATGTTATTTGACAAACATATGATATGTATATTGTATCTAAGATACGAGTGTTTGGTGAATCTGACGTGGCATACTCATACGAGTCCATCTCACAAAAAATGTAAGAGAAATTTAACGCAATAATTTTTGTTAGCGGATTAATCGAAAAAAATAATCAACAGATTAATCAATTATCAAAATAGCCTAGTTGTTAGTGCAGCCCTACTACAATCTGCAAATAGAAAACACTCTCGACACACAGCAGCGTTTGTAGTCTAGATGGGAGGAAATGAATTCTGACATACCAGCAGGTGAGACTGAACAGGTTGTTAGTCAAAAGTACTAATGTTAAATCCAACAGAAGTCAATGCTAGCATGTTTGATTGAAGTGAATGCCAGGGACAAAACTTCACTGTATACAGACTAATTAGGCTATATGTCAGTACCAAGCAAGGACAGAAACAGACCAAACTATTTCATTATAATGCATCGTGACACAGTCTTCTCTTTACTTTAGAAATTGGAATTGAATTATCTTGGAAAACTGGTGTTAAACCCTGTTTAGTTGATGGATGACGATTACTTGGGGGAAAAAAAGACATGGAAGTATGGTAGATAAACATCATCTGTGTCATATTGTTGGTAGAATCTAGGCTGGGTAATATGCAAGGTCAAATGTAGTGTCATTCATGCAGGCTATTGTTTAAATAGAGGATGTTTGGGCCAATAACAAACCTCTTTCTACTTCTCTGTCCTTCTCGACACCCACATCCATGCAAGTAACAACATTATATTTGTTCAACAATTACCAGGTTCCCCAGAACAGAACGGACGAGTTCCTAACCCAGAGTGAAACCTAAACACCAGAAAAGCTGAAACAAAGGCAGCGAAAGGAGAATGCATCAGTAGTCCCATTTCCATCCAACTGTCAAGCCAATTTGAAGTGGCGTTTGAAGTGGTGCAAAAATGCAATGTGAATTAGGTGCATTTGCTGGTTGCAGTGAATAAATACGCTTCCTGATTGTCAGAAAAACACATCGACAAGAAAAATGTACTCTTTAGAGAATTTTTAAGTGCTGGGAGAGTTGATTTTCTTTTGTTTAAGCTAATGTTGTTTCGCTGACTATATCTGCCACCCTATCACCCTGTCGACCATTACCCCAAACAACCAATTTTGAAGCCAATACAGCAGTGGTGGCAGCAGCTGGCTCCAAAAAGACTCCAAACCCGGCCCAACTCCATGCAAGTCAATGGGACCACAACTAGGGCTGGGCGATGTATGACAAAATCAAATATCACAATATTTTAGACCGAATACCTCGATATCAATAATGTTACAATATTTTGGGTAATGAGTATTTGTGCCACTGCTTCCATAAGATATTTACACACAAGAACATTTTGAAAATTAGTAATGATCATTAGTAATCAGTAATGTGTAAACAGTAATAGTAATATGGATATGATGAGCAGGTAAAGCCAATCATTGTTCATTTTACTCAGTCACAACAAGCTAATAAATTCAGAAAATTGTATCACTTTACTGTAAGACAGCCTTTAACATTTAAATTATTTCACAACATTACAATATTATATATCGCCCAGCCCTAACCATAACCCAACTTCTCGCTAAAATTATGAAGTCAATAAATTTTTTCCACAAGAGGTTATGGCCTCAGTGGCTAATTTCACTTCTTCTAATGTGTGTCCTTATGGCGATTTTCTAAATAATTGTGTCATTAATGGGATATAGCCTACTGGATATAAAACGGGGTTGCTTGCCTAAACAGGTCGCCGATTATCACTCTTACTATGTCTTTTTTTTTTTTACAGTCTATGGCCTAAACAGGGTATCTTGAGGTTTCATAAAGCCAAGAATTTAAGGCCTTTTAATGCTACCTGAAATTGCATTCAAGGGCAACTTAAAAATCTAAATATATAAACAAATATATGTTAAAACCAGCCTATTTTGAAAGTTGTGAAACTATAAATGGGTTGAATTAGAAAAATGACACTTGAAAATGAAATGTTTAGAGACATGATGTGATGTCCAACATGTTGCCATATTGTATTAACCATGATATGGGTCAAACTTACTGTGACCAAGTGGAAGTACAAATAATGTAATACAACATAAGAAAATAAAACCAACACTACTTTTGGTCCCATTCACATCTTTTGGTGAAACTGCACAATTCCCTGGCATTTGTCTCACTTTCCAACTCTGTCTAAATATCACTGCTTCCAATAAAGGCCTGGTACCCTCTGCAGTTGAGGTAAATAAAGGCCCGGGCCAATATTAGAGGAAATACGGTAATCTAATGTGATTTAAGACATTTTAATACGTTCACAGTCTTATGTTTAGATAATTCAATACAAGGCTTTATCAGACTTTTTATGGACCTGTGGATACCCTGTTAAAAGGATGTGTGGTTGATGCTGAGTCCTACTTGTAGATTGCCTTTGTGAGGTTAAAGTAATCTCTCCAACCAAACAGCCTAGTTGATTGATCTAATCAATGTCCATTTTGATCAGTACATTCAGCCCAATCAGGAACCTCCATTTACAAAGAAGCTGGGGGAAAATTAGGACACATGCTGTGTTGATGCCTATAGATAACAAAGCACAAACAGAATACCTAGAGAGCACAGGGCAGGAAATTTAATTCAGAGCTCAATTCCTGACAAGGTGGCTTTGATAAAATTGAAATATGACAGGAGTTTTGCTGCTGAATGCCAGCCAAACTGATTATGCCAGGGTTCCGAGCATTCCATGACTTTTCCATGACTTTCCATAACTACAATGGGGGCCAAAAGTCTGAGTCCACTACCAAGAACTCTTTTTGTTTCATCATTTATCAAAAACGAACACACATTTTTGCTCAAATTATATTTATCAAACAAAATTACATCATTGTTCACTAATATAAGTCAAATAGTAGTATAGTATAGTAGTATTTACTGAAAGTCAAAATTTCTCAATATTTGGTATGTCCACTGTTAACCACAGCCTGCGCTCTCTTTTAGAGAATCCCAGACAGCATCTTGTGATGTTACAGCATGTTTCGCCTTTTCCCTTTTCAAACGTTCCCAAAGATGTTCAGTGGGGTTGAGGTCAGGTGACGCTGGAAGGAAAGCCATGCAAGTCAATACTCCTGGCTCTTCCTTGGACTTAAGAACAATTTGGCCCTGATCTGCTTCCCTAAGCTCTTCTGACAGCGTTACAAACAACTAGAAAATAATTTTCAATGGAAGTCCTTTTTCAAAGTTAAAAGCACCAGCAGCAGTGACAATAACGCATAGATAACCATATTAACTTAGTCAATATCTGGTATTAGTTGTTAAAAGAGCAAAACAATTCACACTGTATTAGGAGCAGCTGTTTGTCACCTCCATGAGCTCAAAATGTTCTTCCTTCCTGATTTGTTGATGTTGTTTGGCTGAAACCAACATCTAATGCAATGAATATGTGAAACAAGTTGGAAAATAGGCTACATTCTGCTATAACACAGTAAAATTACCCATTTGTAAAAACAAATCCTGATATTCCCCGACTTCCCCAGAGAATTTATCAAATTCCCTGACTGGAATACACCTCTCAAAACTCAATGACTGCTGACTGTCCACAGTAATCTACAGTGTAACTGACCAGTCATCTGTAATGGCTCCTATTAACTAATTGTTGCCATGTAACTGATGAGATTTTTTCATGGTCCAGTGTAGCGCCGCACTCTGTTAGCTGACATCTGATTGCTGTGGTTCTCATTAGCTCGATATGTTCCCTTCTCTCAGAAAGAAAACCACACATTTCAAACCACACATTTCAAAAATAAGACAATATAATGTGGCCTGAATCATTAGGAACCACTCTTCATTTCGGCATGCATACAATCCACCAAACTGCACTTTCAATATTTTTCAACTCTTTGGAAGTGGTTCACACTGCTCGGTACCGTCTTCCACGGTGCATTTTTTGGTGGATGAACATGGTAAGAACAACAGGACAAACTCAAAGTTAAAAAACGATTAAATAATTGCTTCTCTGTGTGTTGTGTGTATGCCGAATTGATGGGTGTCCCCTAATAATTACGAAAAGTTTTCAAGCCATGTTTTAAGATTGTGTAACTTTGCAGATAAGCAAGTCAACTTTAAATTGCCACATTTTTGAATGCGTTGAAGTTCTCCCCATACGAGAGAACAGTACGTATCGGGGCTAGGTCAACATGCCAAACTAGAAAACTATGTAGGGTACAATGTAAAAAAAACGCTGCATAGCCAACGTTGCGAATTATCCGATTTATATCAAACAGCAACTAGTTACATCTTGACTGCATGGCGACAACCTAAATTTTAAGCAAACGGTGAGTTAGGCCTATTTGTTGTACACTGTGTTCGCTTTACTTACCGAGTTTCTCGCCTTGTGTGTACAGTATCCATAAAGCAACAAGGAAGCCTGGAAGGCTGTCGGATATAGTTCTGTACATCCACACTGTCATAGCGGAGCATCAGGCAGTTGTTGTTGGCTTTCTATATACATGAAACAAATACTGCTGCTGATAACGTTACTTCACTATCTACCAATCTGTCCAGCTAAGTATCTATGGCTCCCCTTCTCTCCCTCCCTCGCGGTCTCTCTCTATTTTGCTGCATAAACTCTTCCGGGTTTGATGCGCAAGCGCCAAGCGACTCGCTGCCAGCTCCACTCTCAGCTCACTGTCGCAACCTAGTGTTGTGCAAGTATATCACACTGCAAGTGACACTGGCAAGATTGCTGGAAGAAGCAGCATGTCTATGTGCTGATATGTCTTCGTTCAGACAGTCCATACACTGTTATTTGCAAGTGACTTTTGGCGTTTCTTGAGTGCCACAAGTCGCGAGTAGAATATGGAAGGCCGTTTGGGCAAAAAAAAAAACAATTGCAAAATAGACCTGCTTTTGACATGGTCATATATTCTCTCTAGACACAATAAAAAAAAAACACGTTAAGAGGATCAGAAACACACGTTCGGAAAGCACCTGTGAACACACATTTTTAAGAGGGTAAAAATGTACACATTAAAAAATAACACGTTAATAGCACTTATGGCAAGCCAGATGGGTCCAACGTGTAGCCTATTCATTTTTATAACAAACGCGGGCTAATGGCCACTCTAAACCAATTCAGCCCTAGGACAACCACATTCTGTACATTTCGTATTGCTTGTTGTATAGGATAATTTCTGACCAATCATGGTCAGCCTTTTTGTGAGAAGCCACGCCCACTGCCATGCCCCGTTTGTCCAATAGGTGTGAAAAGTTAATCAGTAATTCTTTGCCCCATAACCAAACTCTCCACAAAGTTTCATGGTGTTGCATGAATCCATTTGGAAGTTGCAAGCTTTTTTATGAGAAGCCATGCCCACTGCCACGCCCCCCTTTGGCCAATTGGTTGGAAAAGTTAATCAGTTCTTCCTTAATTGCCACATGATCAACCTTTCCACAAAGTTTAATGTAAATCCGTTCACAACTTATTACATAACTTAATTATTTGGAATGTCCCACAACATTGCATTTTGTGGAAGCATCCCCGCCGGGAATGAAGCTTGAGTCTCCCGATTAAGAGTCTGCAATCCAACTCCCAAGCATTCACCCACGTGACCAAAAGTGGTGAACAGAGCGACTGACCGACCAACAATGCAATCCTTAGAGCCCCTGCTGTCGCAGGGCTAAAAAAATAAAGTACAAGTACACAAAATAGCTACTCAATTATAGTAACGTGAGCAAATGTAATTAGTTACTTCCATCCTTGGCTTTTATACCATAATGTACTGTAAATTACACAGAGCTATTAATATTAACATTTAAAGTGACCAATCTTTCAACACTCAATCCCATATTAGAAAAGTACGGAGCCCCTCTGGTGACATTTCATGTTAATAAAATAATGTGTGGCAACGATTTAGTAATGCGTCGGAACGAGATCATTATGTCGTCGCCACGAACGAGATCCGTATGTTTGGTACTGGGAATGTTGAAGAAATGCTCTGGAGTCAGAGGTTTGTCTTACTTGAATATATATTTATTGAAAGGAGAGTCTTGCAAGAGGAAGAGATGCGCACAGCAGGAGGCTACGTACACTTCTTCAAAGAGAAGGAGATTGAACCAGTCCTTTATGTATCTTCCAAGGACATACAGAATGTGCTGACATGAAAACAGGTCACCAAAGTAGAGTATAAGATATGTTATGTCTTAAGTTAGAGCTTCCATGGACATCTTGGAGACATCCAGGAGCCATTCTGACAACAAGACCTCTGGCATAGTAGGTTATGTCACAAGGGTTACAGTGAGGTGACCATACATCATGAAACCTTACATTCCCTGAGGTGACCCCAGTTCAGCTGTTAATACATATGTTGAATTTTCTTCCACAGCTTGGAATGATGAGATGAGAATAAAATACCAAATAAAACAAAGCTGCAATAAGCGATTTTCCGACCACTAGAGGGTGACAGAAACACGTTTGTAAATAAAGCATAGCAAAACTACTGGACTACGAAGGCCCCTAAGGACAAACCATGCATAAGGTTAGGCAAGTTAACTTAGTTAAAGATAGAAGGGTTTGCTAAATCATAGACTAAACTCTGCATTTGTGATTTGTGCTCCACTCGTGTTTATTGTGTGTTGAGCGTTATCTTGTATTTCTTACAGGGAGTCAAGTTCATCCCACACATCACTAGCCAGACAGCCTGTGGCTCTGCGGTTTTACTCATGCTTAACCAGGTAAGGAGATTTATTCTGAACTTAATGCTGAGCATTTTCAATGTGAGATGGTCCATACATCGATCACAGACCAATGTATGTTTACTTTGCGCTACATATAACAATTTGTCTTGGATCATCTCTTAAATACATCTTATCTGTCATCACATAGTAGTCCACTGCCCTGAAATATTAAGGTTATTAAATTTTAACAGCATTATATGTTTTTCCAGTCACAAATATCAATATTGTATTACTAAGTGCAACAAACAAAAGGACAATCCAGGCACTCCAAATATAAAAATATAACCACAAGGAAGAAAATATTTAAAAAGCCGTTATTGTAGTGGCTAAATCATTAAAAAAGCCAACATGTTTCGACCACTGTAGGTCTTCTTCAGGGCTTTAAACACAGACAACACGGGTGTGGCCTCACCTATATAATAGCAACAGCCAATGGGAGGCAGTCACATGACCCGGATAATAACATGACAGGTGAAACAAATTGAAAATAATGAAAAAAATATATAAATAAAACGAAATAACATGAGATGAGATTACACAGAAATATTACATGTACATCATGAACGGAAAATAGGTACCCATATATAGGTTTTTCATAGCCTGTGAGAAAAAAAAGGAGAGCCTATACAGAGAAAAATTACAGAAAACATGTGAAGTCTATATCCTCATCGAGACCAGGATACTGTAACGCATCCAGTCGATGGATCCAAAAAGCTTCCCTTTGGTTAAGTTTCCGTATTCTGTCACCCCCCCCCGACCAAAGGTTTAATGTGCTCAATGCCCTCTATGCGCAATAAAGAATCCTTAGCATTGTGGCATTCACTAAAGTGTCTAGCCATGGGGTAATCGCGATTCCTAATTCTAGAGGTGATCCCTCAGGCGTCTTTTTGTACGACCTATGTAGAAAAAACCTTCCACACATGGACAAGACAGACGGTATATGACAAAAGTAGTGTTACAGTTAATGAACTCACTAAGTTTATAAGTTCTGTTTGTGCTAGCATCAACAAAACGCTAGCGCTAGAGCTGTAAGAGCAACCAAGAATAAAAGGTCCTTCATCCCAAATGCAATCACCTTTCTGAACTCCTAACTCCACTCTCCATCACTGCTCTTATGTTTTGGAATTGTTGGACAATGTATATTGTCTTTGTGTGTTGTATTGTATTGATTATTGTGTTGTGTTTTAACCAACCTGTGAAGCCAAAGACAAATTTCCACTGCAGTGGACAATAAAGTTCTATTCTTCTAATTTCTCATTCATTTCATATTCACAATAAAATGTCCACATTCTTGTACGTTTGTGTTGTTAAAATCCTGTTCAGTTACCCAACACACAGAATACACTCCATTTTGTAAACACTGATGAAAACACAAACATTAATATTTTCACATTAGGATGTAGGTGTGTGTGTGTGTGTGTGTGTGTGTGTGTGTGTGTGTGTGTGTGTGAGATCCCGTCCAGAGTGAACTATCATTTCTGCAGCTGTCTTTGGTCAGCAGTATGAGTTTTTCTCTCCTCAATCTGACACAGAGACACTGAGGAACCAAACTTTAACCCAAACCTAAACCCAAACCAGAACCCAGGGTAGAGGGGTTCAGTGAATGTGGAGTGGAAGGTGTGGATATGGATCAGTGTGTCAGAGGAAACTCTGTAGAAGGACAGAGAGCCAGCAGGCCAGTCCAGATACACTGCTACTCTGTCAGAGTCAGAGGAGGAGTGGGAATGCATGGCTGTTCCTCTGTTATTGTGCCAGGCAGAGTAACGATGATCAAAGCAGTATAGACTCCAGGACTTGTCATTCCCTCCAAGTCTGCAGTCAGCACCCCTTCCTCTCCTTCTGATTCCTCTGTAAGTCACTCCTATAGAAACCACTCCTTTCCACTCGACCTCCCAGTAACAGCGACCAGTCAGACCATTTCTACACAGCAGCTGTTTCCAGCAGTCAAATCTCTCTGGGTGATCAGGATATGGCTGCTCCTTTGTCACCTCTGTCACCTTTCTGTTGTCTTCAGACAGGAAGAGCTTTCTGTGTGCTGTGTTTGGGTGCAGTGTGAGTTCACAGGCATCTGATGGAGAGAACAAGACTCAATACAGCAGCAGTTTCTCATGTACCATAGTTCCTCTAATATTGGCCCGGGCCTTTATTTACCTCAACTGCAGAGGGTACCAGGCCTTTATTGGAAGCAGGCTTATATTAGAGACAGGCCTTTATTTCTAATTCCCTCTGTTTGATAAGTATATTTGCTCATATTTTAGTACGAAGCCTCCTTGTTTTCTGATCTGCTTCTGTTGGGGTACGTTAGGTAGCCGTTTTTTTTTTACTGCAATGCATTACCGATAATTACGGTAATCGACGACGGCACGCTCCAGAGACTTCTGCCGGCCGAGCCATCTTGTGGCATACTGCCATCTTGTGGCACTTGTACGTTACTACAAACTACAGTCACATTATATAACAGGCACCAGGAGTTTACCGGTATCCACCGTTGTTTTTTCCTTTGTTTTTTTCCCCGGCCTGTATTTGGGGCCGGCCTTTATTTGTTCGTGTCGACCACGGCCCCGGCCATTATCGGAGACCCGGCTTTTAATTGACTACCGGCCACTATTAGAGTAATAGACCTGTTGTGTTTATTAATGGTTGATTTATTAACACATTGACTGTTCATTTCATAAAAGCTTCATGATGACACATCAGTGTAGGATTTGAATGAATAGATGTCACACATCATCTTTCTATTTAAATAGAAATTGAATGTGTGTTTCACAAATAAAACTAAATACACACTTACACTTCCTCAGACCTGGTTTCAACCACTGCACTCCACCATGGTCCACACTGGGGGGTTAAATAAAGTCAGACCAGAATAATCTCGATAATGGAACAAATAACCTTCATAACCTTCCATATGAGGGATTTTCCAGACGCCGTCACTCATATCCACCATTCAACATTAAACAATATTCCTCAGCTTCTCACTGAATGTATGAATCAGAGTGAATGCTCATATGTATGGTACAGACTGGAGCAGAGAGGAGTAAAATGACTAGACTGTGTAGAGTAACAGGTGTCACTCCACACTGTGTAAATAATGTCTGTAACCATAGTAACATTTACTTCAAACCAACAGACCTCGTAAGTCAGATGCCCACATGCCCAAATATGGTTCACGGTTCCATAGCATAACCTACATATATTTATGTAATATATTTATGTCTACATATGTTTATTTAGGTCCGCTGATTTCTGTAACCGTTTTCTAGTCTAAGTAGTATTTTTGCTAGCAACAAGCTAAACACACTGAATTTTTCAGGCAGTGAGTTTGGTTGTAGAATGCTTCACTCTCATTAATAACTGAACTGTGTGTGAACTGAACAGGATGAAGCTCCAATGAGGAGCGACAGCTGTATTTAGCCGCAGTGTGGACGCAGCCGGTCTGACAGAGAAAATGTGTGTGACTCTCAGCCTTCTAGCAGACGATGCCTCTCCATACCTGAGAGAGTCCAGTCTCCAGTGTGGATCCTCCAGTCCAGCAGAGAGCAGCTTCACTCCTGAGGCTCCTGGATGATTGTAGCTCAGGTCCAGCTTTCTCAGATGGGAGGGGTTGGAGCTCAGAGCTGAGGCCAGAGAAGCACAGCCTTCCTCTGTGAGCAAACAGCCTGACAGCCTGCACACACACACACAGACAACAAGCTACATGTTAGCTACTTTTAGTATACGGCTGTGAAAATAGTTGACAATACAGTCAAAGAAGAGAGAGGAGAAAAACAAGCACAGATCCTGTACAGACCCATGGCGTGTGTGTTGAATTCTGTGCACTGAAGCACTGCGACACTGTTCAATTACCTAGTTCCATAATGTTACTTAAATACCAGATAATAACGTTACCTACCGTTAAAGTTTGTAGGGCAGCAGAAGACATGTTACTGTCTACAAATCCCGTTACTAAAACAAATTTGGAGCAAATTGGGGAATGTTAAGTTTCACTTTTGTTTTCATACTGGGAGATTCCGTGGATTGAGTTCAATGCTGCTGGTCTGCGCATCTCCAAATGACAAACATGACGTGATGTGTGCATTATAGATCGATTTAGATAAATTTCTATACACTGACCAACTTGATTTTGTGCCTCTGTATGGGAAACACTGCATCTCAGTCAAAGACGCCCTCTAGAGGCCATCTGACGAAGTGCATCATCTCACTAAGCGTCCCAGACTGACTGACTGACTGCCTAACCTGACCTGTCCCACTGTGCTGTGGAAAAAATTGCACTGTCTCAATCAGTTGACCCAGTGATCAGCTCTGTGGCTTCATTTGGTTCAGTTTGAGAGTCTTCAACTCAATTTGTGAAAGAATCTTAGAAGTCCTTTCTGCTATTTTAGGTTTCAGCAACTGAAGGAAAGGAAATGGTCAAATATCTTCATGGAAAGTAATTCTCAGGGGCTACAAAACAGTCATAAATGTTGGCATCACAACTAGTTTAACATCATGTAAGCAGAGAAAATAGTATGCAGGTCAGGTGTTTATTTACTGACATTGACCTGCATGTAAAGCAGGATGGAAATCTGCTGAACAGATTGAAGAATCCTGAGCAGAGAGAGCCAACTTCAAGTCAACTTCAAAAAAACTGTAAAGGATCTGACCTGAGAGTTTCCAGTCGGCAGTGTGGACTCTCCAGTCCAGCAGAGAGCAGCTTCACTCCTGAATCCTGCAGGTCGTTGTTACTCAGGTCCAGCTCTCTCAGACTAGAGGACTGGGAGCTCAGAACTGAGGCCAGAGCTTCACAGCTTCTCTCTGACATCATACAGACACTCAGCCTGAAGGAGAATTAGTGATAAAGACAAACAAGGACTTTGAAAATATTTCTGTATTCTGATTTGGATAAATACATCCACCAAATGGTATATGCTATGTTATGCTTTACAAAAAAGCCACAAAGAAGAATAGTAAGACATATCAAGCAGATCGAAAGTATTTTAAAATTTCACAGTCTAGGGACGCTGATGGCAAACGTGTTTTCACCTTCAGTCTTGAGTCTAGACTAAGGGAAAGTAAGAAAAACCCAAAGATCTCAGCTTGTTCTACGGCTCATAGGGAACTAAGAGCTCTGCAGTGGAACTCACGGACAAAACTAGGCATGCTATAAATGTGATCAGTGAAGTCTTAATATTAATTCTGTATATGTTGTAACCAGTAGAGAGATGCTAAACCTGGGGATATATGATCTCTGCTTAACACTAATTAAAATCCTAGCTGCTCTATTCTGAACAAGCTGCAGATGTGACAGTGAATTATAGCTGAGACAGGAATAGAGAGAAGTGCAGCAATCTAATGACATGATATTAAAGCATGGATGATCTTCTCTAAATCCTGTGTATATGAATCTGGATCAGAATAAAACAAGTGCTGCAATTCCAAAACTTTCTATCCAGTGAAATTGAAATTGAAAATGCCAGTGTAAAATCGCTCAGAAAACCTGATATATAACTTGCAGGGTCACACTTTGGAGATTGAAGAATCCAGACCTGAGAGAGACTGTTTTGAGAGCACAGATCTTAGTTTGCAGAAATGTGTCAAGTCAATTGAAAAAAACAGTAAATGGATCTGACCTGAGAGTTTCCAGTCTGCAGTGTGGACTCCCCAGTGCGGCAGAGAGCATCTTCACTCCTGAATCCTGCAGGTTGTTGTTACTCAGGACTAGCTCTCTCAGACTAGAGGACTGGGAGCTCAGAACTGAGGCCAGAGCTTCACAGCTTCTCTCTGACAGCTTACAGCCACTCAGCCTGAAGAAGAATTAGTGATGAAGACAAACAATAACTTCTGTATACTGATTTGGATAAATACCTCCACCAAATGGTATATGCTATGTTATGCTTTACAAAAAAACCCACAAAGAAGAATAGTAAGATATATAAAGCAGATTTAAAGTGTTTTAAAATTCCACAGTCTAGGGAAGCTGATGGCAAACATGTTTTCACCTTCAGTCTTGAGTCTAGACTAAGGGAAAGTAAGAAAAACCCAAAGATCTCAGCTTGGTCTCCGGCTCACAGGGAACTAAGAGCTCTGCAGTGTAACTCATGGACAAAACTAGCCATGCTTTAAATGTGATCAGTGAAATCTTAATAACAATTCTGTATCTAAGTGGTAACCAGCAGAGAGATGCTAAACTTGGGGATACATGATCTCTTCTTTGCACTAGTTAAAATCCTAGCTGCTCTATTCAGAACGATAGTTACGTCTTGTAACTCTAGTTCTATGATCTGACAGGGCTCTATTGGCTTATTTATTTATTATTTATTTGTTGGTTTATTTAACAGGGACAGTGAACATTAATACACATTGCTGTAAATGCGCCAGAGTTAGCCAAGAGGCTATTTTTCATCTGTAGTCCCTGGACCGATGTTACAGGGTCACCCTAAAAACAGAATATAATATAACATAATGTAATATAAGATAGAATTTACAAAATTATTGGTATCATTTATAAGCATGCAGAACAATAATAAAAAAAGAGAGAATATTAATGTTAATCATAGACATAAAAAGCATGCATAGTGTATAAAATACATAAATCAGTCTGACATGATAAAAGCAAAAACCACAATAAGACAAGCAGGTACATGAGGGCAGACTGGCAATACCAAGATAGCAACAGGTGACAGCAGACAGCAAGGGAAGTTCAGCACAGACAGATTGAGGGCAGTGAGGTGCAATTGAGTGTTAGTGCTGACAGAGCTGAGTACTAATTAACCATGTCTTTAAATGAGCTCTAAATAAACCGTATGTGTCCAATTCTCTAATATTTGCTGGGATGGAGTTCCATTCTAGTGCAGCTTTAACAGAGAAAGCAGACTGAAGTACTTTCCTTAGCCACTCATCTAGTCGCCTCAGCCAATCAGGATGAGCCTATACACCCCCTATGGGGCCTCGCACTTATAAATGGCGAGCGGCCCCTCATTCAACATCCACTAAGTCTTCAGCAACTTGTGGAGCGGCAGGGCAAGCTGTTAGAGGGCTCCACCTGTGATCATAGAACTAGAGTTACAAGAAGTAACTATCATTCTATTTCACACAGGCTTCGCCCTCTAACAGGGCTCTATTGGCTTAGGGGGCAAAGCCCAATGACTTCACTCCCTGCCGAGACACTAACACGAACAACATGCTGTGTCATAGCCTGGATCGACTGTAACAACGCAATAGGTCATCCAGATATGGTTCCGCTCACGCCCATATCCATAGAATGGGGGGTGTGAAAAACCAATGTTACACTTAAATCATGTTGACAAAACAATAAGGTGTAGTGCTGGCCAACCCAGCGGCCGGTCTCCACTGAGCTACAGCATGAGGGACTCAGGCCTATTAGGTCATTTCTTCACAGATCTCGTGTACCAGTACTGAGTACAGAACCGGAGAAAGACCCAGACACTTCCAACAGTTAGAAGCTGGTGAATGGACAGGGCGTCAACGGGATGCCACTGTGCAGATCTCCTCCACACCTGTTCCACTGAACAGTGCCGTCGACGCAGCCACACTCCACAGTGCTGCTGTGTGGTCCGGGGCCACCAGAATGAGCGAGTCTCTCCGCTCTCACTCTCGCCAGCAGGGGAGGAATGAGATGGAGAGGAGGAAAGGCATACAGCAGCTTTCCTGGCCATGGCGCGTGTCCGAATGTGTCCACCGCCAATGGGGGAGCGTCTTGGGGAAACAGAGAGAACCACAGCGGACAGTGGGCATTCTGCCAGGTGGCGAACAGGTCCACTTCTGCCTTCCTGAATCGGGACCAAATCCGGTCCACTATGTCGGGATGTAATCTCCATTCATCCTCCAGGGGCCTGCCCCTCGACATGAGGTCGGCCCCCGTGTTCTCCAGGCCTGGAATATGCAGCGCCTTGAGAGAACGGAGGTGCTCTGTAGCCCAGCGCCACAGGTTCTCGGCAGCCTTCAAAAATAGTGCGGATTGCACTCCGCCCTGTTGATGTAGGCCACCGTCGAACGGTTGTCGGTCCTCACTAGCACATCCTTCCCCTGTAACAGAGGCAGGAAGTGCTGTAGGACCAGCATGACTGCAGTCAGCTCTAGTAGGTTGATGTGCTGGTTTGTCTCTGTAGACCACACACTGACTGACTGCCCCAGGCAGGTTCCCCTTCCTGAGAAGTTATGATCAACTCTCTCACTCCTGTGAAGAATGTGGGTGGCATGTACTGAAACTGGAGTGAATAACCCAGACGTAACGTCCTGTCCATTCATTCTGTTAGCTGCTAGCCCGGCAGCCAATGAATGGCCTGCCGGCATCTGAAGTCCCGCCTCCACATTCGCATAGCTGTTTTCTGATGGCACCGCTATTTGCTCAGTGGCAAAAACTGCATTAGAATCAGCAGACGGCGTTCTAGCCATAGACTGTAATACACAGCCCCCTTTTACGTCTGCTACTCGCTTCGAGGTTAGAGTAGGCGGCGGAGAGGGAAAACGGCGTTGACAACGCTGTGTGAGAAAGACCGTCCTCATCCATGTCTGCTTGCTGCTGAGGGGAGGCAACGATGATGTCAGCAGAACGGTCCATTGAGCGGAGGAGCGGAGTTATTTGACAACTTGCCCGCTCCTGCTCCATAGACACCAACTGGCGTCTAGGAGAAATCAAGCACGGCGTCACAGAAGAGAAGCGGGGAGCCGTCCTCTCATTCGGGCCAAGCAGGCAACTGATTCCCCATGCTTCACGAAGGAGCTGCCGTCTGGAGCTCAGCTGCTGGCTGAGATGGGTGAGAGGCCACTCTGCCATCATCAAGCCCGCGTTTCTGTGGATGAGGAACCACCAAACCGCTCACTGCCACAGCAGAGAGCAAAATGATGGCTGTGATCGCCGCTCTGGCCGGTATGCCTTGTGGGAGGAGGACAGAGAGCAATCGGCTGTCAGGGTGGTAGGAAAAGGCTCTTTATGGAAGAAGTAATTTGTTTAATTGCAAACAAAGACATCATTCACACAAGGCACAATGGGAACATCTTCAGGAACATTGTGGGGGGATGCGAGGACAACGCCACTAACACACGGCTGGGGCTGACCAGAAGCCCCGCAGGCCGAGTCGGTTCCCCCCTCCGACAGTCAGTTCTTGCTGGGTGGCTGGTTCCCAGCCTTCCAGGAACAAGCCAGCAGTCGACGGGAATCTCGGGGTCCTCTCTGGGCCGGTGGCGGAGGAGGAGCATCGCCATCAGAGCGAGCCGGTGGTGGGGCGGGCTGCGTCGAGGATGGGGCCAGCGGGGGCAGAGAGGAGGACGTAGCGGAAGAGGAAGCCGCATTACACTGTCCACGCCTCTTGGACACCGTCGTACACCGTTCCCTCAAGTCCTGCGAGGAAGTCTTCTGCTTGGTGGAAGAAGACGCCAACGGCAGATGACGGTGCAGCTGAGCATTTTCCTCCTCTATGCGTTGGAAATGCTGTGTAGCCAAGGTGACGGATGCGCCAAAGAGCCCATCAGGCGACAGCGGAGCACCTAGCAGGTCCTCCTTGTCCTTCTTCTGAAGGGCTGTCAGACCGAGTCACACGTGCCAAGCACCGATGGTAGACAAAGCCATGATGCGGCAGCGACTCCCCTGGTTAAATTGTTCATCTGTCCCGCAATACGGGATACATGATCCAAATCAGAAGCAGGGAGGGAGGTTTTCCCTGTCAAAACAGTAGATAGAGACACCCCCAGCAGCCCCAGGTTATTGGCCATGGCTGCAGTTTCACCATCTCCTTGTCCTTCGATTAAGGAGGAGCATGTTTCCTGCTGCCAGACCAGCTGGTTGAGCCAGGAGAAAAATGATCGGCCAGCACGTCATCGAGCGGGGGAAGACCAGAGCGGCAGATAGCAGCTTTCCTGTGGACATTGGAAAAATCAAAGAGGCCGGAGATAGGAGCCCTGCAGCGGAGCGGCTCCTTCCAGGATGTTTCCACAGATGCCCAAATCTCGTCCAAGGCGGGAGCGATGAAGACTGGCTTGGTCTCTGCCGCCAGCGGATAGACTCCCTGGGCCAGGTGATCAGTGGAACAAGGGGGTTCAGGGGGCGGAAGTGGGATCCCGCCATTCTTGGCGGCCGTCCTCATCACGTTGGGGAAGGCTTGTTTTAACGATGGATGAGGTAGAATGGCGGAGGTGAAGGACACAGCCGTAACGGAGACGGAGATGTTGTCATCGCTGTCCCCCGGCGGCGGCATCTCTTCTTCTTCCTCCGCTACCAAGGGAGGAGCTGGCAGCAAAAGTGCTGCGGCAGGAGCAGAGGAGCAGAGCTCAGGTGAGCCTGAGTTTCAAGTGCCTCGGCCCGGAACACGCCGCCACCGGCCTCCGCCTCGCTGTCGTCACAGCGGAGCTCAATCTCAGGAGAACGCTGATGCTGATAGCGTTTGAAATGAGCCCAACACTGCTGGTGTCTCACCATGGGAAGGGCCCTGCAGCTGCTGCAATCCAGCGAGTCGGAGACGCCGTCAGTGGCGTGTTCCAGGCCGAGACACTTGAAAAATGCCTCATGTGGATCCGTCGTCGTGATCAGGCCGGGGCAGTCGGGGTAGTATTTAGCAATGTTGGTCTCAGACAGTGCCATCCTAGGCAACTTGTTCGTCAGGCACTGAAGAAAAAGTGGATTTTGAATGAGGGGCCGCTCGCAATTTATAAGTGCGAGGCCCCATAGGGGGTGTATGGGCTCATCCTGATTGGCTGAGCACGTGCATGCAAATTTTCAGTGAGCTGAGGCGACTAGATGAGTGGCTAAGCCAATAGAGCCCTGTTAGAGGGCGAAGCCTGTGTGAAATAGAACAAGCTGGAGATGACAGTGAATTATGGCTGAGACAGGAATAGAGAGAAGTGCAGTAATCTAATGACATGATATCAAAGCATGGATGATCTTCTCTAAATCCTTCATGTTCATGGCTGTGTAAATGAATTTGGATCAGAATAAATAAATAAATTCCAAAAATTTCTATCCAGTGAAATTGGAATTGAAAATGCTGTTGTAAAATCACTCTGAAAACCTGATATACAGTATAACTTGCAGGGTTGCACTTTGCAGATTGAAGAATCCTGACCTGAGAGAGACTGTTTTGAGAGAATGGACCTTGAAAAAAAAAGAAAAAATGTGTCAAATCAATTGAAAAAAAGCAAACTGTAAATGGATCTTACCTGAGAGTTTCCAGTGTACCGTGTGGACTCTCCAGTCCAGCAGAGAGCAGCTTCATTCCTGAATCCTGCAGGTTGTTGTTACTCAGGTCAAGCTCTCTCAGACTAGAGGACTGGGAGCTCAGAACTGACGACAACTCCTGACAGCATTTCTCTGTGAGCTTGTTTTGATTCAACCTGACAAAATTAATAGAAACATTTTCCTATATGTTTTATCATTCCAGAGCGACTCACTGTCAGTGAGCAGGAAGGGGTTCATTGTCTTACTCAAGTACATCTGGACAGGGAACATTTTATGTTTAAGAGCTCAAACATGATGCTTTATCTCTGACACAGAGTAGAAAAGATCAGAAATATAATACAATACATTTTTATCAAACCGGATTCATACCATACAAAATTATTTTATTTGATCAATGCAGCAAATGTTCATGACCACAAATAATAAAAAAAATCAGAACACAAAGATGAAAACCAGCATGCAATGTTATAGTTAAAACATATTGTTAGACAAAAGCATCATAACCTGATCTGACCTGAGACGTTTCAGTGTACAGTGTGGACTCTCCAGTCCAGCAGAGAGCAGCTTCACTCCTGAATCCTGCAGGTCATTGTTACTCAGGTCCAGCTCTCTCAGACTAGAGGACTGGGAGCTGAGAACTGAGGCCAGAGCTTCACAGCTTCTCTTTGACAGGTTACAGTCACTCAGCCTGAAGGAGAATTAGTGATAAAAATGAACAAGAACTTTAAAAATATTTATTTTTTTCTGTATTCTGATTTGAATAAATACATCCACCAAATAGTATATTCTATATGCTTTACAAAAAAGCCATAAAGAAGAATAGTAAGATATATGAAGCAGATTTAAAGTGTTTTAAAATTTCACAGTCTAGGGAAACTGATGACAAACATGTTTTCACCTTCATTCTTGAGTCTAGACTGAGGGAAAGTCAGAAGGACCTGAAAATCGTAGCTTGCTCTCTGGCTCACAGGGAACTAAGAGCTCTGCAGTGGAACTCATTGACAAAACTAGCCATGCTTTAAATGTGATCAGTGAAATCTTAACATTAAGTCTCTATCTAAGTGCTAACCAGTAGAGAGATGCTAAACTTGGGGATATGATCTCTTCTTTGCACTAAAATCATAGCCGCTCTGTTCAGAGCAAGCTGGAGATGTGACAGTTACTTATGGCTGAGACAGGAATAGAGAGAAGTGCAGTAATATAATGACATGATATCAAAGCATGGATGATCTTCTCTAAATCCTTTGTGTTCATGGCTGTGTATATGAATAAAACAAGTGCTGGGAAATTCAAATAATTTCTATCCAGTGAAATTGGAATTGAAAATTATGTAAAATCGCTCAGAAAACCTGATATATAACTTGCAGGGTCACACTTTGCAGATTGAAGAATCATGACCTAAGAGAGACTGTTTTGAGAGCATGGACATTAGTTTGGAGAAATGTGTCAAATCAATTAAAAAAAAAAAACTGTAAATGGATCTGACCTGAGAGTTTCCAGTCTGCAGTGTGGACTCCCCAGTCCAGCAGAGAGCAGCTTCACTCCTGAATCCTGCAGGTCGTTCTTACTCAGGTCCAGCTCTCTCAGACTAGAGGACTGGGAGCTCAGAGCTGAGGCCAGAGCTTCACAGCTTCTCTCTGACATCATACAGACACTCAGCCTAAAGGAGAATTAGGAGGAAATGATTTTGTTTGTTCAATGCAGAAAATGTTCATGACCACAAATGAAGCGAAGCCTGTGAAACTAGTTCAGGCAGACAACTCGAGTCGCGCTGCAGTCACGTGATACATACACTACTCATACACTCTTATCAAGTGCCCCCCTCTCAATAAGACGGTCTATTTAAGCTTCCTGCACCTGCTAACACACCTTCGCATTGCCATGCTGCTGCTACGCTGCTCAGACTGCTGGTTACTGCTGCTCAGTTATTGTTGCTGCTAACCATACATCATTTCATCATCCCCACCTCCACCCCAGCATCCACCTGTAGGCTCTGATTCTAGGTTTCCCCCAGGGGGGAATTTCCCCATCGTCACTCCCTGCTCTCTTTGGCTAGCTAGGTGTATACTTGCAGGGACAGGATCAGAGCCTAGACGCCATACTTAATTCTGTATATATTTGCATTCATTCTCAATAATCTGTTTACATGAGTTGGCAGACTGAAATAATACAAAAAATTTAAAAGAACACAAAGATGAAAACCAGCATGCAATGTTAGTTACAACATATTGTTACACAAAAGCATCATAACCTGATCTGACCTGAGAGTTTCCAGTCTGCAGTGTGGACTCCCCAGTCCAGCAGAGAGCAGCTTCACTCCTGAATCCTGCAGGTTGTTGTGACTCAGGTCCAGCTCCCTCAGACTAGAGGACTGGGAGCTGAGAACTGAGGCCAGAGCTTCACAGCTTCTCTCTGACAGCTGACAGACACTCAGCCTGAAGGAGAATTAGTGATAAAGACAAGAACAAGAACTTTAAAAATATTTTTTTTCTTCTGTATGAATATTAGGTTTAATATATTGAATCTCTCCAGTTTTCTGAGCACCTACGCAGATTTACTGGAGGCTTTGACCACTGGCAGCAGCCTCAGAAGAGCCTCTTCTGAAGCAGAGTATTTCTTCAGGTCAAACACGTCCAGCTGTTGTTCTGATGACAGTAAGATGAAGACCAGAGCCGACCAGTGAGCAGGGGAGAGTTTGACTGTGGAGAGACTTCCTGATCTCAGGTACTGTTGGATGTCCTCCACTAGAGAATGGTCATTCAGCTCATTCAGACAGTGGAACAGATTGATGCTTCTCTCTGGAGAGGGATTCTCTCTGATCTTCTTCTTAATGTACTGGACTGTTTCCTGATTGTTCTGTGAGCTACTTCCTGTCTGTGTCAGCAGGTCTTCTAGGAGAGTCTGATTGGTCTTCAGTGAAAGACCCAGGAGGAAGCGCAGGAACAAGTCCAGGTGTCCATTTGGACTCTGTAAGGCCTTGTCCACAGCACTCTGGTATAGGTGTTTTAGTTTAGATTTGTTTCTAGATAGTGTAAACCACCAGAATATTGACTGTGGTTCTGACAGTAGATTGACACCAGAGTCGATAAATGAGATGATGACATAAACAGCAGCCAGAAACTCCTGAATGCTCAGATGGACAAAGCAGAACACCTTGTCCTGGTACAGCCCATGCTCCTCTTTAAAGATCTGTGTGAACACTCCTGAGTACACTGAGGCTGCTCTGATATTAATGCCACACTCTGCCAGGTTGGCTTCATAGAAGATCAGGTTGCCTTTCTCCAGCTGCTCAAAAGCCAGTTTTCCCAGAGAGAGAATCATCTCCCTGCTCTCTGTATTCCAGAGTGGATCTGTCTCATCTCTCCCATGATACTTGACTTTCCCCAGTTTAGACTGAACCACCAAGAAGTGGATGTACATCTCAGTCAGGGTCTTGGGCAGGCCTCCTCTCTCACTGGGTTTCAACACATGCTCCAGAACTGTAGCAGTGATCCAGCAGAAGACTGGGATGTGGCACATGATGTGGAGGCTTCGTGAAGTCTTGATGTGGGAGATGATGCTGTTGGCCTGCTCCTCACCTCTGAATCTCTTCCTGAAGTACTCCTCCTTCTGTGGGTCAGTGAAGCCTCTCACCTCTGTCACCATGTCAACGCATTCAGGAGGGATCTGATTGGCTGCTGCAGGTCGTGTGGTTATCCAGAGGCGAGCAGAGGGAAGCAGTTTCCCCGTGATGAGGTTTGTCAGCAGCACATCCACTGTGGTTGACTCTGTAACATCAGTCAGGATCTTGTTCTTCTTGAAGTCTAGAGGAAGTCGACACTCATCCAGACCGTCAAAGATGAACACAACCTGGAACTTGTCAAACCTGCAGATTCCTGCTTCTTTCTCAATAAAGAAGTGATGAAGAAGTTCCACCAAGCTGCACTTTTCCCCTTTCAGCAGATTCAGCTCTCGGAAACTGAATAGAAATGTGAACTGTATATCCTGGTTGGCTTTGTTTTCAGCCCAGTCCAGAGTGAACTTCTGTGTTAAGACTGTTTTCCCAATGCCAGCCACTCCCTTTGTCATCAATGTTCTGGTTGGTTTATCTCTTCCAGGTAAGGGTTTAAAGATGTCTTCACATCTGATTGGTGTTTCTGGTCTTGCTGGTTTCCTGGATGCTGTTTCAATCTGTCTGACCTCATGTTCATCATTGACCTCTCCACTCCCTCCCTCTGTGATGTAGAGCTCTGTGTAGATCTAATTCAGAGGTGTTGGGTTTCCTGCTTTAGCAATCCCCTCAAACAAACACTGGAACTTCTCCTTCAGATTAGATTTGAGTTCACGTTGGCACTCGGCAGCAATAGATTCTAAATGAACAAATGAAATCAATGAGTGGACTTCAGTGTGGATGCATATATTTTCCCCCTTCATGACATCTATTCAGCTCATCAGTACTGGACAAACATGTTCTGACTGTGTGTGCAGTCCAGAAGAATTGTATAGATCTGATACAGATGTGTACAGCATATTTACAGCAGTGTGGAAATGTAAACATCTCTCATTTCCCCTTTCCATCATGTTAAACCTGTTAAAAGCCTCTTACTGCTTTGCAGAGAGTCAGCCAGCTCCTCCTGCTTCATTCTCCTCAGGAAGTGCAGTGTGATCTGCAGAAAAGCCTCTCTGCTGCTCCTCCTATGCTCTTCCTCCTCACCGTCCACCACCTCCATCTGCCTCTCTAAACATTCTGGGTAAACTAGAAGCCTCTGGGACCTTTTCAGCTCATTCTTCACAAAAGTGACAATGTTCTCCTCAAGAAGCTGTAACAGAATATTACATAAATTAAAGTTTCATATTGAAATTGTGGAACACAATATCAAATCCATCTTGCATGGTTTGAAAGCCCACTGGTCTAAGGCTATAAGACTATAATGACCAGAAAGGTTGTATTGCATTTTCATTGTAGCTGAAGTAAAAGGTGCTGTTGTACATTTACACACCATAAATATGGAGTCCAGGTCTGTTTGATGCTCCTGGACAGACTGACCACTGGGAACCTCTTTCCTTTGCTGGTGAACTCTGTCGAGAAAACATTAAGTATTAGGTCTCCAGATATATAGGTTATACACACAAACACACACACTCACAGGTTGTTAACGGTGTTGTGTTCTGTCATGATGAATCCAGGCAGAAACACAAGGTGAACTCCACTGTAAATGTTTCTCTGGAGTGGCTTTCCCAAAGCATATTGTAGTGTACTAAACAGAGAGAATACCCCCAGGCAGACCGAGGAGGGGGGGAGGATAATCTGCCATTAAGGACGGATCACACGGCCAAAAACCCGGACAATTGTATAAGGACTACTAGATTGGATGCGGCAAGACAGGAGGGTGAAGCCAAAAGAAGATGCAACATCTGCGGTGGAATATTCAAGAATGAACGTGGCGTGAAAATTCACCAAGGCAAGTCCAAGTGCAAAGAGCAGCTACAGCAACGCAAAGCACCTGATACTACCCAGAGAGCTATCTCCGAGTTTATTAGTACTGCTTGTCAGTCGGTGGAGGACCAGGGCCAGGAGGCAAACCACAGTGCTCTGGACCTCTCTGCTCAACCTGCTCAGAGCACAAGAAGAGGGGGTGAATCCGAAAGTCTAGAGGACTTTGAGAGGAAACCATGGCTGAATTTACCACCAGCAGCAGATCGCAGATGGGCACAATTGGATGAAGATCTGAGCATCATCCTGGACAACACCCTGAAAGGAGATGCAACCAAGAAGATAAAGACCATGGTGCAAGTTATGTATCAGGCATGCCAAGATGCCTTTGGTGTGAAGGTAGGCAAAACTGTCAAGCTACCAGCAGGTCCCAGTAGGAGGCAGCGCCAGATCACAGAATTGCAGAAAGAACTAAGGATGCTCAAGAAAAGGTGGCGGAAAGCAGGTGGGGAAAAAGCAGCCCTGAACCAACTAAGCTCAGAGGTGCGGAAAAACCTACTTCATCTTCGCAAGGCAGAAATAATCCGGAGAAAGCAGAGAGAGAAGCGTCGACAGAGGAAAGCATTTTTAACAACCCCTTCCAGTTCACAGCTGACCTCCTCGGAAAGCCTAAAAGCGGGAGACTGATATGTTCTAAGGAAGAAGTGGAGGACAGTGTGGCAGCAGCACATGATGACCCCAGCAGAAACATTCTACTGGGGGACTGTCCTTTCCAGCTGCCAACACACAAGTCACACACCCCTTTCAGCATGGCAGACTTCACCCTTGACAAAGTAAGGGCAGTAGTGGAAAAAGCTTGAGCAGGATCTGCTCCAGGACCATCAGGCACCACTTACAAGATCTACAAAAACTGTCCACAGCTACTGAAGAGGTTATCGAAGCTTTTGCGGACACTCTGGAAGAAGAAGCAGGAACCCTGGCTCTGGACACTCACTGAGGGTTGCTTTGTCCCTAAAGAACTGAACTCGGCAGGACTTGACCAGTTTCGAGAGATCTCCCTGTTAGACGTAGAAGAGAAAATATTCTGGTCCATCATTGCCAAAAGACTAACATCTTCTCTACTCGCCAATGAGTACATTGACCCAAGTGTCCAAAAAGGAGGAGTCCCGGGGTACTCTGGATGCCTGGAGCATACATCAGTGATCAGCGAGGTCATCAAGGAAGCCAAGAGTAACAAGAACACACTCTCAGTCGTAGGGTTAGATCTCGCCAAAGCCTACCCAAGCGTACCCCACCAGCTGATCCAAAATGCATTGGCGCACTACCAAGTACCATCAGAAGTAGTCAAGCTTGTGATGTCACACATGGATTCGCTAAAGATGAGGTTCACTGTGGGAAACTTCACCACCAAATGGCAGAGGCCGGAGAAGGGCATCATGGCAGGATGCACAATTTCCGTGGTCCTGTTTGTGGCTGCCATGAATCTACTACTAAAGGCAGGAGGAATGCAATGTCGAGGGCCAAAAGCGGACGACAATACAAGACATCCGGCCTGCAGAGCTTTCATGGATGATATAACTGTGATGACTCCATCGATCCAAGGAACACGATGGATCCTAAGCTTGCTGGAGAAGATGGCTACATGGTCATGGATGCAATTCAAACCAGAAAAATCTAGGAGCCTAAGTATCCTGAAAGGAAAGCTGACAAAAAACATCTTCAGCATTCAAGGGTCTGAGATTCCAACGATTCAAGAACAAGGAATCCGATGCCTTGGTAAGAATTATGACAGCACCCTGAAGGACAGCGGCAACCTCAGAGACATCATGGCTCAACTAAACATCTGGCTCAAGGCAATCAACAACAGCCAGCTGCTTGGGAGGTTTAAGGTGTGGTGCTTCCAGCATGGCATCATACCCAGACTGCAATGGCCATTCCTGCTGTATGACTTTCCCATGACTGAAGTGGAAGCAATGGAGAGACTGTGCAGTAAATTTGTGCGAAGATGGCTGGGTGTTCCCCCAGCTTGCAGCTCGGTCAACCTGTACAGCAAGAGCTCCAAGCTCCACTTACCAGTCTCATCAGTGGTGGAAGAGTTCAAAGTCACCAAGGCAAGAGCAGTCAGCAAGACTGCTCTGTCTGAGGATAAGAAAGTCAGACACGCTAACAAGACCATCAAGTGCGGCAGGAAGTGGAAGCCCCAGGAAGCAGTGATGGAAGCAGAAGCACACTGGAAACATCAGGAGATCGTCGGGGTGGTCTGTCAAGGACGGCTAGGACTTTGAAACTACAACGCCAAGAGATGGAGCAAAGCCGATGCCAAAGGCAAGAGAGGACTCGTGGTGCAGAGGGTCCGAGAGGCAGCAGAAGAAAACCGCTGCGTAAAAGCGGTAGGGCTCGCCTGCCAGGGTCAGTGGATGCAGTGGGACCAGGCACTCGAGCGATCGCTGTCCTGGAAGGAACTCTGGGATACCGACCAGGGCAAGTTGACCTTCCTCCTGTGCACTGTGGCTGACCTCTTGCCAACCCCAAACAACCTAAAGATCTGGGGCAAAGAAGAAGACCCATCCTGCAAGCAGTGTGGAGCAACATTTTGCACACTGAATCACATCTTGACTGGATGTCCCAAAGCCCTGGGAGAAGGCCGATACAGGTGGAGGCACGACAAGGTCCTTATGGAAATTGCCAAATGGGTGGACCTGCAGAGGGTCAAAGCCAACAAACACCAGGTATCACCACCTGAATTTGTCAATTTCCAAAGGGAAGGAGATAAGGCTCCTAGAGCAAGAACAACTGGCAAGAACCCGCCCTCCATTTTGCATCAAGCTTCTGACTGGGAGATGCAAGTGGACCTAAAGAAGAAACTTGTCTTTCTGGAAGAGGTGGCAGTAACCTCACTCCGACCAGACATGGTTCTTCTATCCAGGAGCACAGAAACCATCTTAGTAGCCGAACTCACAGTGCCCTGGGAGGACAGGCTAGCCATCTCTCACCAATTGAAGAAAGCCAAGTACCAGGATTTGATTGATGAGGCTCTTGTCAAAGGATGGCACGCAACCTTATTCCCCATTGAAGTCAGCTGCCGCAGTTTCCCAGCAACATCAGTGTGCTATTTCTTGCAGAAGGCCGGCTTGGAACCCAAACAACTGAAGAAAGCCACTAGGGAGATAGCCATGGCAGCTGAGACCAGCTCAAGATGATTGTGGTTGACGAGAGCCCGCAGTTGGAACCCTTCTGCAGGCGAAGGCTAATTTGGTCCTTGCTGCCCCACTCAGGCGAGACGTACAGGCTAAGGGGCAAAATGCTTGTGGGTTGAAAGGAATTGTAGCAAAGCATCTCTGATGTTTACTTCACCTGTGTATATCTTGAAGTAATATTTCACGGTATTTGTTCACTTCACAAGGCTTTCCCAAAAATACTCACAACTCTACATAATCTACAGAAGTTGTCTGATGACTCCTCCATTGTAGGCTGCATCACAGAGGACAATGAGGAGGAGTTCAGAGACCTGTTAGAGAACATTGTTGGATGGTGCACAACAACAACCACCTCAAGCTCAACATCAGCAAGACCAAAGAGCTGGTGGTGGACTTTCGTAGGAGCAGGAATCCCCCAACCCCTGTCACCATTCAGGGGGAGGAGGTAGAGATGGTGCAGTCTTACCGGTTCCTAGGAGTGCAGCTCAACAACAAACTGGAGTGGTCAACACTGAGGCCCTCTACAGGAAAGGACAGAGCAGGCTGTTTCTCCTGAGGAGGCTCAGGTCCTTCAATGTGTGCAACAGGCTGCTGCAGATGTTCTACCAGTCTGTAGTAGCCAGTGCGCTCTTCTTTGCTGTGGTGTGCTGGGGAGGCGGCATCAAGGTAGGAGAAGCCCACAAACTTAACAAGCTGGTGAAGAAGGCTGGCTCCGTGGTGGGAGTCAAGCTGGACAGTCTGGAGGCGTTCCTTTGTGCTGGCGGCCATCGGAGTGGTCAATATCATCCGTGACCCCTGCACCAGTCAGCTGTGACCATCTCCCACCAGTCCCAGCCACATAGCCCCCTGCCCCCCAGGCCCTGTTCCTCACCTTCACAATCACAATCCCTGGACTCAAATTTGTTTACGCAGGAGTTTTTATTACACTGGAGTTTTATTACACTGGATAACACCACTCAGACACTTTGGATTTGGATTAGTTTTATATTGTTTATGTATATTACCTATATCCTTTCTGCACTATTCTTATTCTTTATTTTAATTACCTTCCCTGTACTTTGCTCTGCTACTGTACTACACATTGCTGCTGTGACACCCAAATTTCCCCTAGGGGATCAATAAAATGCCTCTTAATCTTAATGTTAGTTTTAACCTGAAGAGAAGCAGGATTTGGACCAGAAGGTCTCCAATTCAAATCCAAGAACCAGATAGTTGACTTACTGTGTTTCAGAAGGATCTTTACAAACAGTAGGTTTATCCATAGACTGGTCGCTCTTCATGGACACACAGCTGGGTACAGGGGAATCTGGTCTCTCCTGCTGGATCCTGATAGAAACACAGAATTGACAAAAGAAGGGTAGTTTTGACCGGAAGAGAAGCAGGATTTGGACCAGAAGGTCAATAGTTCAAATCCAAGAACCAGATAGAAAATCTGTGAGGAGAGTGAATGAGAAGCATTCTCCCCTTCCTCAACAGTTACTATTGCAGCTGCCAAACTTTCCTTACACAAAAGGTTAAAAAAACAAGTCATGTTACACATTATTGTTAATATCTGACACCTCTTCAGAGGGAATTTGTTCGTTAAAATACTTTATTAATGCTAACATTGTGTTAACATTATGTTGACTTACTGTGTTTCAGAAGGATGTTTATCTTTAAAACCAGTAGGTTTATCCATAGACTCGTCGCTCTTCATGGACACACAGCTGGGTACAGGGGAGTCTGGTCTCTCCTGCTGGATCCTGATAGAAACACAGAATTGACAAAAGAAGGGTAATTTTGACCAGAGGAGAAGCAGGATTTGGACCAGAAGTTCAACAGTTCAAATCCAAGAACCAGATAGAAAATCTGTGAGGAGAGTGAATGAGAAGCATTCTCCCCTTCCTCAACAGTTACTATTGCAGCTGCCAAACTTTCCTTACACAAAAAAGGTTAAAAAACAAGAGTAATGTTACACATTGTTGTTAATATCTGACACCTCTTCAGAGGGAATTTGTTCGTTAAAATACTTTGTTAATGCTAACATTGTGTTAACATTATGTTGACTTACTGTGTTTCAGAAGGATGTTTATCTTTAAAACCAGTAGGTTTATCCATAGACTGGTCGCTCTTCATGGACACACAGCTGGGTACAGGGGAGTCTGGTCTCTCCTGCTGGATCCTGATAGAAACACAGAATTGACAAAAGAAGGGTAATTTTGACCAGAGGAGAAGCAGGATTTGGACCAGAAGTTCAACAGTTCAAATCCAAGAACCAGATAGGAAATCTGTGAGGAGAGTGAATGAGAAGCATTCTCCCCTTCCTCAACAGTTACTATTGCAGCTGCAAAAATGTCCTTACACAAAAAAGTTTAAAAAAACAAGAGTCATGTTACACATTATTGTTAATATCTGACACCTCTTCAGAGGGAATTTGTTCGTTAAAATACTTTATTAATGCTAACATTGTGTTAACATTATGTTGACTTACTGTGTTTCAGAAGGATGTTTATCTTTAAAACCAGTAGGTTTATCCATAGACTCGTCGCTCTTCATGGACACACAGCTGGGTACAGGGGAGTCTGGTCTCTCCTGCTGGATCCTGATAGAAACACAGAATTGACAAAAGAAGGGTAATTTTGACCAGAGGAGAAGCAGGATTTGGACCAGAAGTTCAACAGTTCAAATCCAAGAACCAGATAGAAAATCTGTGAGGAGAGTGAATGAGAAGCATTCTCCCCTTCCTCAACAGTTACTATTGCAGCTGCCAAACTTTCCTTACACAAAAAAGGTTAAAAAACAAGAGTAATGTTACACATTGTTGTTAATATCTGACACCTCTTCAGAGGGAATTTGTTCGTTAAAATACTTTGTTAATGCTAACATTGTGTTAACATTATGTTGACTTACTGTGTTTCAGAAGGATGTTTATCTTTAAAACCAATAGGTTTATCCATAGACTGGTCGCTCTTCATGGACACACAGCTGGGTACAGGGGAGTCTGGTCTCTCCTGCTGGATCCTGATAGAAACACAGAATTGACAAAAGAAGGGTAATTTTGACCAGAGGAGAAGCAGGATTTGGACCAGAAGTTCAACAGTTCAAATCCAAGAACCAGATAGGAAATCTGTGAGGAGAGTGAATGAGAAGCATTCTCCCCTTCCTCAACAGTTACTATTGCAGCTGCAAAAATGTCCTTACACAAAAAAGTTTAAAAAAACAAGAGTCATGTTACACATTATTGTTAATATCTGACACCTCTTCAGAGGGAATTTGTTTGTTAAAATACTTTGTTAATGCTAACATTGTGTTAACATTATGTTGACTTACTGTGTTTCAGAAGGATGTTTATCTTTAAAACCAGTAGGTTTATCCATAGACTTGTCGCTCTTCATGGACACACAGCTGGGTACAGGGGAGTTTGGTCTCTCCTGCTGGATCCTGATAGAAACACAGAATTGACAAAAGAAGGGTAGTTTTGACCAGAGGAGAAGCAGGATTTGGACCAGAAGGTCAACAGTTCAAATCCAAGAACCAGATAGGAAATCTGTGAGGAGAGTGAATGAGAAGCATTCTCCCCTTCCTCAACAGTTACTATTGCAGCTGCCAAACTTTCCTTACACAGAAAAGGTTAAAAACAAGAGTAATGTTACACATTATTGTTAATATCTGACTTACTGTGTTTCAGAAGGATATTTATCTTTAAAACCAGTAGGTTTATCCATAGACTCGTCGCTCTTCATGGACACACAGCTGGGTTCAGGGGAGTCTGGTCTCTCCTGCTGGACTGGGCTTCAACACAACAGAGACAAAGCTTTTACTCTGAATAATGATGCTGTAATGATTTCACTGCTGAGCTCTGAGATGGAGAACAGTCATGGACAGCTGGAGATCCTCATCTTACCTCTGAGCTTTGGTCTGGCTGTCATGTTCCCCAGACAGAGTGGTTTTAGAGGGAGGGAGCCCCTCCTCTCTCTCCTCAGACAGACTCATAGTAGAGCGAACACCTTTACACAAACACACCCAACATGCTGTGTGAGTTGGACTGATTCATGACATTACAGGATATATCACTTCTGGTGTTGTGATCATTCCTGACTGTAAAATGCCAAATATACACTGAGTGTTAGGAATGTAATGAATGTTTGTGACACAAACTTTAGCGCTACAAAAATTAACAACATGTATGGTGGAGTTGAAAAAATGTTTGCGCTTTCAGCTGTCTATTATCTAAGAAATGACATTCGGAATTATCTTTTCCCTTTTGCATTGTTTGAAGACTAGAAAGTGCAAGACTAGCCAGTTTTAGCTCGGGTCATCACACCTCCAGTGAGCCCAGCTGGATTCAAGCAAAATTAATCATTTTAAATGCGTCTTAAATATAGTTTTAGAGGACTTGAGTTGTTTCTCTTTACACTACTTTTCTAGGGAAAAATTTCCCTGGTAGTGCAGATATATACAGTTTTATTCAGGCTTATTTGGAGATGAGATTGGTCTTAAATTGTTTTTTTCAATTTTTTTTTTATTGGCTTTAAAAGGTCTTAAAAGGTTTTAAATCTTTAATTCTTTAATTTTACAGACATGTAGTCACCCTGTGAGTTTTATAAATTATTATAAAATATAATATAATATTTCCATCAAATGAACTGACCAGGTTTATACAGAGAGAAGGATTTTTAAGCCTTGGGGACGACTGAGACTTAAATGTGCAAAAGGTTTTTGTGTGAAAGGGAGTGAACCTCAGTTTTATGGAGGTTGTAGTGTTTTGTACAGAGTGTATCAACAGAAACATAACATGCCTGAGCTTTCAGACTAGTTCTGACACTTCCTGGATATTCACCAATGCAATGAATTGAGGTTACAACCTAACTAGAGTTTATCAGGCTTCCACTAAAAGTCACAAATAAAACAATGTTCTTTATGGCCACAAAGAGAACAAATGTTGGATATTATGACACTATGAACGCCATCTGCAAACAGCAGGTGCGATTTGAAAGACTTGAGCAACTTGTCTCTATAAGTCTAAGTCGACAGTCACTAAGTTAGACACACATCATACAATGTCAGCTAGTGTATTCATCAAACAGTAATGTTACCTTAATTGGAAGATGTTTGCCCGGTGAATTCACATCCATATCAAGTCACAGAGACTTTCTACCTTCATCTGTAGAGGAAACACTGACAGGGAAGACGCTGCTTATTCTCTTTCGTCAGTTCTGGGTGTCTGTGGACATTTCATCTGAGGGTGCAGTCACATCCTCATAACTTCACTATCAAAGTCTAAAAACATCAGTCTGACACCAAACCGGTCTAACCTGTGGCCAGAAACCAAGTATGAGGCAGCACTTACTCTCGTTGTTCTCTCCTAACTAGAACCTTACTTGTGTTGTATGAAAATCTCATGTGTAAGTCGCTGGATAAAAGCGTCTGCCAAATGTGAAATTGTAATTGTAATTGTAGAAATCACAGATCAGGTGATGTAGTAGTACTGTTTGTCCACTAGGTGGCGACATTAACCACATCATCTACAGCGAGCTAAACAGCAGACCAGCACACAGAGATACTATAATGCATGGAGGGGAAATTTATATCGCTTTAAAATTCAATGACAGAGCGCGAATGAGAGTGTAGATCTAACATCTGTCTGACTTCACACAAAATGACAGCTGCAATATCAAAAAGGTTTCTTGTTGAGGTGGAGCATGTAACAGGAAGTGACATTTTTCCATTTGAGATTTTCCTGTCTTTTGATTATATTGTTTTACTTTGCACTTTATTTTATGTGACATTTATTGTATTATTATGGAAGCCCGTTTCCGCCACCTGTTAAGAAAAAATCTGACGCTTTTTTTTTTCACCATGAAGTGAGATTGTTTTCTATCTCATATTTATGATACTAATAAAGAGATAAATAAATATTAGATACTTAGCATCTCATAAGTAGAGATACTAATTATGAGATGCTAAGTCATATTTATGAGCTACTAAGTCACAATTATGAGATGCTAAGTCATATTTATGAGATACTATTGCATAATTATGAGATACTAAGTTATAATTATGTCATAAATAAGTCATACTATTGAGAAAAAATCTCACTTGAGATCTCACGGCAGACATGACGTGACCTCTAAGGATGTGTTCGGAACCGCATACTAACGTACTGCCTTCTACATACTCAATGAGTATGTACTGCATACTGCCTACCAAATGATTGAAATTATGAAATTGACTGTTCACACTTAAGTATACAGCCAAGTATCCCAGAATGCATTTCGCACCAGCCGGCAGCGATAGCGGGGATTTTAAAGCAGGCTAAAAGCTGTTGTAACTTTGGCTCTACGACTGTTAATATGTCACTTTATTAAGTTTTAATAATTTTAATGGCAAGAAGTAACCATGTAGATTCCCAATATGTGGTCAGTTTATCCAAATAATGCCTGTTTGTAAATCTGCTGTGACATTTTCGGAGATTTGAGATTTCTGTACCTTAACGTGCTGTGTCCAGACTAGAGTAGCTCCTGCTTCATGTTCACTCGCCATCAACATCTTATAATTTTATCCAACCATGCCTCTTACCAGACGACGGAGGCAATCAGCTCGTCGTCTGCGGTACATGATTCAGATGTACATGATTTTTGGATTTCCCCCAGAAGAAAGTATTAGCACATTATCTAGTTTCAGTCAGCTCACTAGCTCCCAGTATATTAATGTGATGTGAACAGTTGAGATGAGAGAAAAAGTGAGAATCTTCTTAAATTACAATCTCTTATAGCATCAGAACACTGACAGTCTCATGAATAAATTAATCTTTGAAGTGATCATTTAATCTTCATGCATCAAACACATTTCTAAAGGTGAAAAAGGCCTCATTACATGATCATAGAAATTGATACATACAGTTTGATTGATCATTAATAGATATGTATAAATAAACAAATAAGTAACTAATAAGCAAAATAAATAGTAATCATAAATCATTTAATAGACAAAGAAATTATAAGAATCAATCTAAATAATTTCATAAATATCCTTTACAGGTTGTTGCAAGAGGGCCATACTGCAGGGTAAATCCTCATGTTCCCCTGTTGCGCCTCTATTTCGGGGAAGGTGACCTTAGGAAGGACTTCCTTCTGTCAAAGCCAACAATGGAGAACCTAATCCTTCTACTACAGGGGGACACCGACCATGGATGGGGGAAGGCATTTGAGGTTCTTGTATTTGTGTACTGGTTGGCTAGTGGCACATCCTACAGGGTTGTGTCCCCATGGTTGTGTCAAAGGCCTTTGACATTCCCCGCACCACGTGTCACGACATGGTGCACCGGGTCAGCAAGGGCATCCAAGGCATATTTAGGAGGCTCATCCGCTTCCCCAACAGGGATGAGCTGGAGGAAATCGGGGCTGGGCTCCAGCAGCTGTCCGGTTCCCCAGCTTTCAGCAATGCGGCAGGGAGCATAGATGGGTGCCATGTTCGCATTGTACCACCTGGACGGTTTGCGGCGGACTACTTCAACTGGAAACTGTTCCACTCCATTCAGTTTCAAGCCATCTGTGACCACAAGGCTCGCTTTCTGGATGTCCACGTGGGCTTCCCTGGCTGTGTGCACGATGCCAGGGTCCTCAGGTGCAGCCCCTTGTATGTGCACCAGCTATACCCACCTCCAGGATGGTGCCTCATAGGTGACGGAGGGTATCCCTGCTTGGCTCAATCCATTTGCCTGATGACCCCATTCCGTGAGCCTGTCTGGAATGCTGTTGAGGGCAGGTACAACACAAGGCAAGGTGTGTGGTGTAGAGGGCATTTGGGGTGCTGAAGACCAGGTGGCGCTCCATCTTTTTGAAGGCGCTAGAGGTGAAGGTGGAGTTTGTGTCGGAGGTCATTATTGACTGCCTTTTCCTCCACAACCTCTGCATCGGGAATGGGGACATTTTGGAGCCTGACGAAGGTGGTGATGGTGATGATGGGGATGACTGTGACGAAGCCAATGAGTCTGGGGACACCCTCAGAAGCAGGCTCGCAGCTCCAGTGTCCGCTCCAAATGACCGGATCCCTGTACTGCAGGAACATGATTATTGTTAAGTTTTTATATATTTTAACCTTTACCCAGGGAGTTGTCTGATTTTCCTCATTTCAATTTCAATGTTATCCAACCCTGGTGAATACATGTACATAGTTGTAGTAAAGTTGGTAAATATTTTTTTTTTAACAGAGCCACAATCGCAAAGCTCAAGCTCCCACATAACATGACAGTTTGGTTTCATCTATTCACTTCACCTCTTGTAACAACCTGTCAAAACAATTTACTGTACAGTGCGCTAGCAACCTCTAGTGGATCCGACCTAAAAAAAAAAACAGTGCACCAGATTGTGGGCCACTGCTCAACACATATATTTGACATCTGTCCATCTGTGATTATTATTAATGACAAATTTACTATTTTATCATTACAAAGGTCTAGGAGTTCAAGATGGAGGAGGGCGAGCTGATGGCTTCAAGGTCTGAAGAAATTGTACAATGTGACCTGTGGGATGGGGACCGGACGGTGAAGGTGGTTGCCCCCGATGGGGCAATTGAAACAGGCAGTACCTATCTACTGCGTAATTTCAGACAGGCCAGCAATGTATATATATTTATTTCCAAAGACACGAAAGTAAGTAAGTTTCAAACAATATTGCATTAATTGCTAATTCCGGTATTTTTTAACCTGGGCCTTATTTTCCTAGTTTTTGCCATCATGGCGATTGATTGTGTTACAATTTTGTCATTTTACATATCTCCAGCTTGCCCGGATCCGAGTGCTGATGTCCACACCGAAAGGGCCAAAGGCTGGCCGTAATAGTAGTCCATTCGTTGCTCCGACACTACCTTGTTTTACTTTATTTTACTGCTTAGAGAGCAGATACTAATCAGTATTTGTGTTTGGTTGGACTGAAAACCTAGGAAGGTCCTATTGCAATGTGCGTGTTATTGCGTTTCAGTCGCTTTTTGGATTCAACTGTTGGAGATTACCGCTTTGGCCCTGTGTGTGTGTTGGATAGCAGTGCTCCCGGCAACCTGAAGGTATATTCAAAGCTTTACATTGAAGTAATTGGTGAAATTTTCAACACAAGTAATCATCATAATAGCAAAAACTAGGGAAATAGGGTCCAGGTTGAAAATAACCAAAATTATCATTTAAATTGACTGATTGAGGTGTTATAGGAGTTAAAAACCAGAAAACTATATCATGTCATATCTGTAATGCTGACAAATTGACTTCATTTTATAACCACTTACGCAGTTCCAGCAACCTCAGGACACCAGATGGAGAGTGCCAAAGAGGAGAGGAGCTGCTGTGCCCTCCTTCAACGGAGACACCATTGTCAAAATTCCCTGAGGCGGTCAACCAAGGAAACTTGGTGATTGCCACAGGAAAAGTGACTTCAGTAAGTTGTTACACAATAAGGTATTTATATAATATATATATTTATATTATTATCATTTTTTATTTGTTTTTATTATTTAGCTCTATTATTTATTTAATTGTGGTAGTTTTACATCACTGTCCTGGGTTTTCTTGTATGCAAAACACTTTGTAAACATTGTTTTTAGAAAACTGCTACACAAATAAAGTTATTATTCATATTATTAATATTATTTACATAGACACGGCCTCCTCTACAGTTTACTTGAATACTATTTGGACAGCAAAATACCTTTTTGGTTTATTCTTAGTGCCAAGGCCGGTTTTAGCCTGCTATATTAGGGTGGGCTGGTAGAAATAGGGCAACTTGGGCGGTAGGTAGCCCAGAAGTTAGAGAAGCAGACTAGTAGTCCGAAGGTTGCCGGTTCGAATCCCTGGCCAGATGGCACAAACATCTGGCAAAATGACAGCTGGCAACCAGAGGGTTGTCAGAGTCAAGATCAGATGCAAGCTCGTGTCATTGTGTAATAAATATTAAACAAATAAAATTAAAACATAATCCAGTGAGACTTCTCACCATAGCCAATATTTACAAAAATAGAAGGTAGTCTTATTCAAACTCAAACTGAAAAGTGACAAAGAAAACAACTTTGAAAGCAGATTGACTTACCCTAAAACAGTGGTTCTCAACCTTTTTTGGGCCAGCGCCCCCCTATCCATTATCCAGGTCCCTTACCACCCCCCATCAAATAAAATGTAGGCTAATTGTCTTCCCTGAATATTAATGTTGATTATTATCCTGTTTATTATTATGATTCTTATTATTATGGTTATTATTATTATTATTATTATTATATTTATATTACACCTATATATTTATTATTTATTTATATTATTATTATCATTATTATTATTATTATTAGTAGTAGTAGTATTAGTATTATTATTATTCTGTGTTATATCATAACAAGCATGTCATTGAATGCCAAATAACATTTGATTTAACTGGACAGTTGGAATATCATTATCATTAGTTTCCCAGGGAGCAAAAAAGCCATGTGAATAGAAATTATATTTATGAGTGTTAAACAAATGCAACGGTTAGAAATTTGACATTCAAACTTTAATTAGGTAGGCGTAGGCCTATCACAAACAGCAGCCAATCAGAAATGCCAAACAAGAAGCATTCTTATTAATTGTTCCAACGGAAAACAAGAGCAGCCCACCAAGAAAAACGTCTGAGACTACTGGAAAAAAGCAGAAGGATATATCTTGACTTTCAAAGGAAATAAGCTAAATTGCTTTGAAAGTTAGTGTGAGCCCTGCGCTTGGTGGTTCTCTGCTAGTTTCTTCACTGCGGGTTGCAGAGAAGTTAGTTTCAGCCGTAGTGCCCCTGAGGCCCCTGATCAAGTCCAAGCGATTGCGGTACTTGGACTGCATGTGGAGGACCTGGCTGAATCCCTGCTCAACTAAATATGTTGTTGGGAAAGCAAGAAGCAGCAGCCTGGTCTTCTCCCAGAGAGCCGGGTAACGCTGGGCATATTTGACCCACATGCTGCCCCAGCCAGAGGTGCGGAAAGTAGCCTGGGCCTCGTCGTCGCACTGGATGTCGATAAGATGCTCCTGGATAGCGGGCTCGCATTCGGTCACGTCCGCCTGAAAGGGCTGCACCACCCAGACGGGAACATCGAAGTTCAGGAGGTCCCTGAAGCGGATCTCCATGTCGGCCTTAACCATCCTCAGGTGGTCGATGTAAATGAGGAGGCGGTCATCGGTAAGAGCCTCAGACACCTGCAATGAGTATAACCAGCAAATTGTTCTCTGGTGCAGATTTTTATATGATTTTGAACTGGTTATTTTATTGCTAATTACTAGTCTACTAATAAATGTTTCTTTATATTTATAATGCATAGGGATATAGGCCTATATTTTCAGACAAGTCAATATAATAAACATTACAACATAATGTATTCATAGAAATAAAATATATTAATTATAATAATAGCGGTCTATTTAGCACTGTTTCTGAAAAATGGTAGATCACCTTGGTCAACTGCGGGAAATGCGCAAACTGCCTCCTGCCTATGCTCTGCCTGTACAGATCCAGCCTGCAAGTGAGACTGTGAATGACCGCCTTGCGCTGGACCAGAGTAACGCCATTCCCTTGGAGCTTTAGGGTGACTTCATTCATCTTTTCAAAAAAGTCTGCGAGGTACATGATGTCGCAGCGGCTGGATGACACCTTTTCCCCGAGAGCTGCATCAACCTCCTCCAGGAACTCCACGATGCTGTCAAACAGCTCACAAAAACGAGTGAGGCAGTTTCCCTTTGAGAGCCAGCGGACATCAGTATGGAGAAGAAGACGCTCAAAGGTCTCATCATTTTCCTGACACAGCTGTCGGAACAGCTGTGTCTGTTCAATATTGTATGGGGAGGGGCCCGGGTCGTCGGGGGTCGTGGCTGAGCGCCCCTAGTAACATCAGAGTTAGATGGTGGCAAGACCGGCAGCTTGGCAACCAACAGAGCCTCCGCCTGCTCCAGTGTATCATTGTGTAAACAGCGGTCCAAATTCCTCCTGGCCCAGATAGAAGCCACCTCAAAGGGGCCACGCCAGTCATAAGTGGATAGATTGGACAACTTGTCAATCTCCAGGTCCATAGTATTTATGTAATGGTCCTGTAGAATGAGCATAGTTGTGTATTCCCAATTTTTTGCATTGCCCTCAATCAAAGCCTGTGTGTGGCTATTGGGGATCGCAGGTTTGATGACAGTGACTAAATTATGAGACAGCTTGTTTATTGTTGGAGGTGGTGCTGTAGCTGAGACATTTTTTAGGTGGTGTATAGGTTTATTGCCTTGACTGCAACATTGAGAGACTCGTGGGGAGGTGGACTTTTAGATTTGGCCACAAGGTTGTGGTGGTGCAAGACACAGTGGACTGTGAGGATATGCGGGACCTGCTCCTTCAGCAGAGCGGTGAAGCCACGGTACCTGCCAACCATGGAGGGGGCACCACCAGGTGGCGCATGCGAGGATGTTGGTGATTGGGATTGACTTCTCCTGTAGATACGCATAAAGCGCATTAAAAATGCTCTGGCCCTTGGTGTCTGTTTCCAGATATTTGGAAAACAAAAATTCCTAAGCCATCTCCTGACTGTTGGAGGCCTTATAGCGGACATAGGCCATCAGCAGAGCGTTGTTGTCAGAGGTGGTTGTCTCATCCAGCTGAAGGCTGAATGGAGAGTCCCACAGGATGGCACACAGCTGCTCCTCTGTATCGGCGGCCATTTCATTTATCCTGCGTGCCACGGTGTCATTGCTGAGTGGGATGGATTTCAGCACCTGTGTGGGATCGCGCTCCATCACGGTAGAGATAACCTCTTTGATGGCAGGCAGCACCAACTTCTCTCCAATTGCGAACGGCTGTCCACATTTGGCTATCAGCAGGGAGATGTTATATGACGCTACTAGCCCACTATCATTCTAGCTGGTCTTCCTAGTGAAGAGACTGCTGATGGTGCTCCTACCATGCTTCTCTTTGAGGGCCTGGAAGAACGGATGCTCCTTGTCTGCCTTGTCCGGGTGGATCTTCGTAAGGTGCTCCTTGAGACGTGAGGGTTTCATGGCCTCATTTGAAAACATTGTTCACACAATAAACACATTGGAAGTTGTGCATTGGTGGGAGAAAGTACGAATCCATAGCTAAGGTATTCAATAGAATACTGGCAGCATTTTTTCTTGTTTTGTGCCATTTTGCTGATTGCTCACGGTTTTCCAATGTGCAAAAAGATGCTATGTGTCACATATGTCACATAGCCTATGTCTCATACTATGCAGCATGTAACTTTTTGGCATTAAATGGGGCAGAATTAATTTAGGATTTTTGAATGGAGTTTGGTCTGATATTGTTTTGTGCTGGTAAATGTCCCATGTTTTGGGATTTCACATTTCCTTTTATTCATAGACTTATTAAAGATGTTTAATGGAGACTTTAACGTTCACGACTAGACGAAACCGTTTTATAATGCTGCAGAGAAAAGTTGCAGCGGTGTAAACTCCCCCATCTCAGCTGGAATCAAGCTGGCTGATGGCGTTGCTGTGACTCAGCTTGTCAGGCAGGTGTCTGGTTTTAGAATATTGTTTTAGGAAATTGGTTATTTATGTTTATTGTGATTGTATAGTTTGTGTTAATATGCTTCGGCAATGTTGTATACAGTCATGCCAATAAAGCCACTTGAATTGAATAGTGTTATGGTGTGTGTCTGGATGCTAGACGCTAAGTTGCTTTCATGGGAAGTCCGACAGTGGAATATCCCTCATGTGAATTTGTAACCATGGCGATAACATGGCATTATCCTTGGGAGAATTTAATGCTTTCAAGAGGAAGAAACTCTTAATTTCCTCCACGGGGAATACCAAGCAAGAGAGCGTCCATTTTCCTGAGTTGACACAGTAAACGCCATGTTGGTGATGAAACTCTGACGTCCTGTTCCTGTGAAGGCAGCATGAAGCTGCACTACAGAAAGCTGACAGAAACACTTAAGTAAAGAGTATGGAAACAATACAACGTCATATCTAGTCTCATTGGTGTAAACTGGCAGGTTTTAGAATCTTGTAGACCACATTCTTTTGCAAGTAGTTGCAAATTTCACCTCATCTCGTCGTGAATCTGTGGTGTAAACTTGCCTTAAACAAACGCCCCCCAAGAACACCTCAACGCCCCCCTTTCAAAAATAATGCTTCCAGCGCCCCCCGACGTTCCCTGAACGCCCCCGTTGAGAAACGCTACCCTAAAATAAAAAAAAACCTTCATCCATATTTTAACATAATCAACTCCATAACATTTATTTTCAGGTACAGGAGCAGTGCTTGTGGAGGGTACCTCTAATGTGCTAGCAGCAGCATCGATAGAGGTAGAAGCAGCACTAGGCTTGCTTATAGGCTTGAAAAAAAAGATACATCGCACAGACACACTATCACACGGTAAAGAAAAACCAAGAAAAAGCAACAGAAAGTGCAGAAAATGCCAATAATATGTATATAATATAATACTTCACAACTTCAACAATATACTTCAATTTCCACCTTGAGAGAGAGCGAGATCACTGGCCACGGTGAGAGCTCAAATGAAGCTGAAGTGTCCTGCTTGGTCTTTAGGCTCCTCCCAACCTACTAGGACTTAATTTTATAACTCCTGAACGGTAAGTGATACAGACTTGAAACCAACTCCTAGGGTGGGGTTTTCCTATGCACTGAACACGCTGGTCTGGTCTGTCCCATGTCGCTACGACCTTCCCTTCCCAAGATATAAAAAATGTTGAAACTTTGTGAAATATTCAAAAAAATTTTTGAATGGGAGTCTATGGCAGCTATATCAAAGGAAGACACTAGGGGCGCCAAACTTGGCACACATGGGCAGTGGGAATAAACAATCACGCACACCAAATTTGGTGGCTGTACCACCTTCCGTTCCCGGGATATAAAAAAGGTTTTAACTTTTTACAATCTTCGAAACTTTTTTGAATGGGAGTCTATTGCAGCTATATCAAAGGAAGACACTAGGGGCGCCAAACTTGGCACACATGGGCAGTGGGAAGAGACGATCACACACCCCAAATCTGATGGCTGTACCACTTACGGTTCGGGAGTTATGAGAAAAGTGTCTCTGTTAAAAATGACATATCCATTAAAAAATAGGTTAAAATTCATAACTCCTGAACAGTAAGTGATAGCGACTTTAAACCAACTCCTGGGGGTTGGGGGGGTTCATGTACCCTGAACACACTGGTCTTGGTCCCGAACGGCTACGACCTTTCCGTTCCAGAGATATAAAAATTTTGACACGTGAAATTTTCGAAACTTTTTTGAATGGGAGTCCATGGCAGCTATATCAAAGGAAGACACTAGGGGCGCCAAACTTGGCACATATGGGCAGTTGGAAGAGACGATCACGCACACCAAATTTGGTGTGATTGATAAATTATTTCAATTAAGAATGATTATTTCCCAAATAAAATTAAAACGAGACAGAAACAAAGCTATGTTGACAGTTGGTGCACACAATGTGATGACATGAAACGTCAACGACCACCAAGCTATAGCTTGGTAGCCCACAAGGCAAGGCAAGTTTATTTATATAGCACAATTCATACACATCGGCAATTCAAAGTGCTTTTCATAAATAAATAAAATAACCCAAACCCTAAAGACATAGGTATAAAAAGTGAAAGTGCATTAAAATCACATTTAAAAGGAACAAAAAAAGTATAAAAGATAAAAGAATAAATATTCCAGTGTAGATGAGTGTTGCCCTAAATTTCTTAAAAGTCCTGGCGAACAGAAACGTTTTAAGCCCTGATTTAAAAGACTCTAAAGTGGAGGCAGACCTCAGATTTTCTGGAAGTTTGTTCCAGGCATGAGGAGCATAAAAACTAAAAGCTGCTTCTCCATGTTTTGCTCTGACCCTGGAACAGTAAGCAGACCAGCACCTGAAGACCTGAGGGGTCTGGGGGGTCACTGAAGATCATAAATGTATTTTGGTCCTTGGTCCTAAACCATTTAGTGCTTTATAAACATGCAACAGAATTTAAACGCAATTCTTTTGTACACAAGCTCATAACTTGTATGTGCTTTCTTTGTTGTAACTCTCTTTTTCCTCTTACGCTACATCTGCCAGGTCAAGTCATCTTTTTGCAATTATTTGGATCTCAATCCATCATTACGTTCATTGCTGATACAATCTTGGTTTATTTAGATTACTTATCATTACCATCATTATTATCATTACCAATTTTAGTTTTGTTCTTACAACTATTTATCACAACCTACTGTACTAGCAGCTAGTGTTATGCTTTTTAAAAAATATATATATATATTTTCCGCTTTAACTTCTGTTTTTCTATTTTAATTGGATTCTTTATAGTCTTTATCTTTGCGCATTATATGTTCCAGGACCCATTATACAAGCATTTCATTGCGCTTTACCCCTTTACCCTGTGTATGACAAATAAACACACTTGAACTTGACTGACAATGCTATTATTTATTTTATTTCTTTACTTGAAATGATATCTGTCTGATATCATCATTCCTATTTTGACCTATTTTGACTGGCCTTTGTTTATTGCCATTTTTCATTGCCATTGTCTTCCTTTTCTGCTATCTTATCTTTCACCCCATCTTAATTGGTGGCAGCTCTGTTACCTCAGTTTGATTGGATTTATAAAATTTGCTTTAAATATGACCACCTAAAAACACATAAAGGCAACACAAAAGAAAACTCCAAGTGGTGCAAAAATATGTTTATTGAGACAGTGCAGCTTTAATCTCCTGCAGACAGAAAACTGATGACTAAGCTACAGGATGCTTAAGATTACATGATGGTATATAACAGCATATTTAAAAATCCATTGGACCAATGCATTTATCCATAAAGCCTGAATCCAGAATTTATTTGCTGATATAAATGTTTGACATATTTGCATAGAATTGTTAAGAATTAGACTTGTACATGGAAAATTATGTTTTTGCCACTTTCATACTCCGTCATAATTTACAATACTGTTTTACTTAAGTATTTATGAACAGCACCAACATGAGCAAATATCTTACAGCTTAAATTAGATCACATCAACAAAACATCAACAGACACACAACTGGGGCAACAGTTTTTCACCAAGGGGCACCAAATTGCAATTACAGATTTGGGCTTAAATTCAATCTTACATGTTTTGTTGCATGAGCTGGATGTGGTTTATGTTTTCACTCCCTTCCATCTGTTTGTTAGCAGGATATTTAAGGAAGCAGTGATTAACTTTTCACATCAACTGGCTAAAGGGGGGCGTGGGTTCTCACAAAATACATACAGACATATACTGTAACTTCTGAACAGATTCACGTAACACCATCAAACTTAGCCTATGAGCAGACATATGCAGAGGCAAACCCTCCATTGTTGGCCCAATCAAACAACATCAGGACCCTGGAGAGCTAATTTCCGGACTCCATTGTGTTTAGAGTACCACATAAACCTTGTCGAACATGGTAAAGGCACTGAGAGGATGTCATTCTCTGATCTTGAGGTGAGTTTACCCACAAAGACCTACATTTTCACATTCATTGTCCAGCTCCATGAGATCTGTCTAGAAACCATGGACTTGTCTGGGTCAGCCTGAAATTCCTGAATTTAATCTTACGTTTGGGTCAGGCACAGGCTATTCATGTTATTTGTGATTTTGTGACATAAAAAGCGAATTACTCCCCAGGCTTAGTTTAGGTCGGAAATACATTTTTCGGGCTCAGGTTGAGCCAGGCACAAGTCCAGCTCTATGCAGAACTACAGCTGTGAAAGCTGCACAGCGAAGTTGCGGGGTGATTGTTCTATCGATGACGATAATGCACAGTGCAGGGGCCTTCTGGCTGCTGGGTACCGACGAGGTGGAGAGGACTCTGAGAAGAGAAAGAAATAATGACTGAGATAGAGAGTAGACAACTCTGAGTGCATTCACACCAAGCACGGTTGGAGGGGTTTATTCAAACTCTGGAGCATTTACCGTATTTCCTCTAAGCCGAGTCCCCGATAATGGCCGGGGCCATGGTCGACACGAACAAATAAAGGCCGGCCTCAAATACAGGCCGGGGAAAAAAACTAAGGAAAAAACAACGGTGGATACCGGTAAACTCCTGGTGCCTGTTATATAATGTGACTGTAGTTTGTAGTAACGTACAAGTGCCACAAGATGGCAGTATGCCACAAGATGGCAAAACTCTGTCCAATAAACAAGCTACTTGTTAGTCATGTGACTGTTGTTCACAAGCCCTGGTTCGCTTGTAATTGGACCTAACCTAAACAAACCAAAAAAAACAGCAACAAAGTAAGCTTTTCCTTTATGGTTTGAACCAAAGAAAAACTGCAGGTGTGATTGCACCCTCAAACAGAATTATTTTGACCATTCATTTGTAGTATGCAGATTTTGTTTTAGTCTCTGTTGTACACAGTGTTTTCACATAATTATTAATATAAGCATACATCTATTTGCTTTACCAAATTTTCCATGGCATTTAACCACGGGCTGGTTTCCTGTAGATTCCCGGTGTGTGTGATCCAAGACTTTCGCTACAAAGTGATTTTTTTCCCCTTACATGTGACACAGATCTGATGTGACTGAGGTTGATGCCCAGAAATGTCCCAAACATTCAGAAATAAGAAAATCCAGGCAGAAGGCAGTCTGTCTGCAGACACACACACTGTCACACACTACCAACGGGCCATAAGCAATGATTGAGTAGGATCATTTTTGGATGAGTTTATGCTATTTCAAAGGGGAAAATCCTGCTCAGTATGCCTAAAAAACAAATTTCAGACTTCTGAAAAGTCATATTTCAAGCATTTTAATACTATTAAAAAAAAGCCTTAAATTTTGAAAAAAAAAAAGTTAACTGACGAATGGACCATGATACCTCACGCACACATCCATCACACCCTCCCTATTTGCACAAGGTTAGGGATAATCCGGCCTGTGTACTAGACAAAGACAGAAGGTAATCACATACATTATGCAATTTCCAAGGAAAGATGATGAGATGTTTGACTGGGGGGATGGGGGTTTATGGAATGGGCTAAAGATGTTGTTCTTTGTAAATTGGTTTAGGCCTACTATTCCCTTGATGTGGATTTCCTCCTGTTATCCTTGATGTGCATTTCCTCCTGTTGTATGTGTTGTTATGGTAAGACACTGCTTTATCACCACATGTCTAATATCCAGGGGTCAATGGTATGGCACTCTGCACAGGTGAAAGTGTTATAGTCTGTACAAACTAGTATAAAAGGGGGGATTCTTTAAAGATACCAGTAAGTTACTATGATACCTCTGTACAGGATCATGCAAAGGCAAGTACTTAAAGTCCCATAACTGATGATTACGACTGCTGAGTTCACAGAAACACTGTATATAGTATCTTGTTGGCACTTGCACAGTACTATTAGTGCTAGCCTCAGCTGGAACGAGATAACACTAAGACAGCTAATTTATGCAATGTCTGACACTTTTAATAACTCACGTTACAAAGTGCATGTCCTTGAGATAATGCATACCCTAGCCTAATACTAATATGCACTTTTGCTCCTATTTCTCTTAATTGTATTTTCATTCTTCACATTGTTGAGACTAGCTCACTCTCCAGCAGCTGCTCTTGCCTGAAGACCGCTACTCTTTCACTGATTAAATCCTTTTCATACTTAAATCCCTCATGTGTATGCTAAAATAAATAAAGATAAATAAGATAAATAAACTTCATTCATCCCCAACATAAGAGTTACTTGGAGGTCTCCGAGGACAGAATTCAAGAATGGTATCTGTTATTCAACTTACAGGTTTGGGCAGCGGCTTCCGGAGGGTGAAGTTGTACTTGTAGAAGATCATGGCTACAAACATGTGAAGCTCCACTATTGCGTACCACCTGTTAAGGACAAGCACAGTCAAACAAGTGAGCTCACTCTTCAGAGCTGCCATCCCAACAGGGTTTTAAACCACCAAAGAACTTTGGTGTCCATTCAACACTTTGCTTTGCTCCCCACACAGACGAGTATGGAGACCTAGTCCATCTGTCCATCTACAAAGGAAACACACATGGGGGGTGGATGGAGGGTGTAGCCTAGAGGTTAGAGAAGCAGGCTTGCCATTAAAGGATTACTGGTTTGAATCCCAAAACCTGGACCGGCTGGGAAAAGAGTGAGTAATACTCTCCCCGCCTTCAACAGCTACTGTTGAGATACCCTTAAAGGATACGGCTGGTGTTTTCAAAGAGTAACTAAACCCCAAACCCAACAGCCAGGCTTCACCACAGATTTGGGTTTGGGGTTTAGTTGCTCTTTAAATACATTTCTTATCGTCAACAAATCCTATGAAAATAACATAATCAACAATGCGTTTGCTCCCGTTACTTTCCGACTTCCCACATACCGTTTTTAGCCTTCAAACCAGAAGTCATTGGCTCCAATTGTAAGCTAAAAACCTTTAAATACAACTCACAAAGACATAGTTTCAATTTTAAAAATTGCTAACTGTTACCATGAAAAGTCAGGCTATTGTAGTTACTACCAAATCAAATTCAAATGGGAACAAATTCTGCATTACGACGGGGACTATTTTCGGCGCTACAGAACTAATTTCCTGATCGAAAACGTGTTTACGGTCGGCTTATTAAGTTGTTTGAGGAAAAAGTCGGCTGGTGCATCGCAATGATGAAATATGCTGCCCAGAGCAACGGCATGGCTCTTTGACGTGTTTTTAATCGCTTTTTTAGTACAATGGAGTTCCATGGCTACTGGGACATGGCTTTATTGGGCATCGGCTACGTGGATGAGACTTGTTAGCAAAACAAATTAATTGCTGATTTTGTTATTTTCATAGGATTTGTTGAGATCTTAAGAAATGCATTAAAAAACACCAGCCTTATCCTTTAAACAAGTCACTGAACCTCAAACTTCTCCAGTGTAGCTGCTCAGTGGAAATGGATATCGGTTGTGTGTTTGTATGTTGACATATTTCACTAACTTCATTCAATGTCTACCTTTACAAAACTATCTGTGAAACTATTATAATTTGGAGAGATTCATCTCAATCTCCACCTATAGCTTTCACTCGTCCCTGTCTCCAGTAGTGTTGTCACAATACTACAATTTTGACATCACTAATAATACTTAGTTTAATATCTAAAAACGTGATACTACTACCATACTACAGCAAACAAGAAAAGACATCACGCAATGTTACAGAACAACCACTTCGCTTTACTTGAGTAACTAAACCCAAATCTTTGGTGAAGCCTGACACCTAATGGTGAAAAGTAGGGTACTGCACTGGTCATCTGCTATTGGCTGGTCTTTGTGCCAGGTGATGTCACCACCTGTTGTACTCTATGGAAGGTGACATCACCTGGCACAAACACCAGCCAATAGCAGATGGCCAGTTCAGTACCCCAATTTTCACCATTAGGTGTCAGGCTTCAACAAAGATTTAGGTGGGGTTTGGTTACTTTTTTAAGTTTTGCTTCCACATTGAGCACTGTAGCAACTTTTTGATGTTGGTTGGGTGTCTTTGTAAGTGAAATAAGTTAAATAGTTCCATATTTGACTCCTATGACTACTTTGCCAATCAGTTTGGCTGAATTACGTTCCTCCACCACAAATTTGAAAACGAACTTGGTTAAGGTTAGAGAAATGGTTTGGTCATGGTTAAATAAGAAAAACGTTCGTTAGAAATGTAAATGTGGCTTACGGTTGAAATGTACTTTGAACACACTGGGAATCGAACGCAGGTCGTCAGCATCGAAGGCAAACGTATACACCCATCTGCCACCATTTTATTTCAATGTCACACTACTTCCTGAAAGTCGTGCTGAGTGTCACGAAAAAATGGAAAAATCGTGTCCATGTACACAAATAAATAGATTAAAATTTATGACTATTTCACAAACTGCCGTGAGACCGGGTTGGGTTGACACATACAGAGAAAAACCTAGGTTGAAATTGCCCCACAAATATATGTCATTGGTTAGTAAAATGCAAGATTCCCTAAATGATTATATGTGTTGTGTTGTTTTCACCTTCCTGGACATTGGTTCTTGCCTCCTCCAAATGCCACAAAACCCTCCAGGAAGACATTCTTGACCAAGTCTGCTTTCTCCCATCGTTCCTGTAGGAAGACAGAGAGGGCAGGGATGCTTTAGAAAAACAAGTTGTATACAAATGAAACTGGGAAAGGTACTATAACTACTTTGGTAGCTCATAAGGCATTTTAAGGCATCACAAGCATTTTACAAGCACATTGTGCGTGATAATTATTATAATTAGGACATTATGTAATAAGCAATGTGCAAAAATGGTAGGGGGTTGAATATTTTATGGGTCATCTATAGTTAATGATATATTAAGTTAAATGTAATTTTGTGATGTTTGTCTGAAGATTACATTACAAGAAAAGGTAACACTTTACAATAAGGGTACACTAAGTTAAGGGTTAGTTAATGCTTAATAAGCATTAACAGTTAACTAATGTTAACTAAGGTATTAATTTATACATTATTTAATAGTCATCTTTATAAACTATTAAATCATGGGTAACACTTTACAATAAGGGTACATTCATTAAGGGTTAGTTATAGCTTAATAAGCATTAACTAACCCTTAATTAACAGTTAACTAATGTGTCTGGTAATCATTTGCTAATGGTGTTCATGTTAACTAAGGTATTATTATATTTATCATTTATACATTATTTAACACTCATCTTTATAAACTATTAAATAATGTATAAATTAATACCTTAGTTAACATGAACACCATTAGTAAATTACACATTACATAACTGTTAATTAAGGGTTAGTTAATGCTTATTAAGCAATAACTAACCCTTATTAAGCATTAACTAACCCTTAACTTAGTGTACCCTTATTGTAAAGTGTTACCTATTTATTGTTTATTTTTATTGTATTGAGAGACATAGCAGCAGAAAGAGCAGTACATACTGGTTTGAACTCCTCTGGTTCTGGGAAGTACTGGGGGTTCCTATGGGCCCAGTAAGGAGATACCATCAATAGATCTCCTGGAGGGATGATATAGTTCTGAAATATACACAAGCACGCACACACACATACACACACACACACACACACACACACACACACACACACACACACACACACACACACACACACTGTTGCAAGGTAGGATGTGGGGTAGAGTGGTGGAGACAGATTGGTTCAGGCCAAGACAAGAGCTTCTCAGGAGAAATTAGTGATTTATTTACACTTATCAAAAATAAACCATGACTTAAACTGAAACATATTACAGGGCTCTCAGAGACCATCTATCCCCATGGTCCTTGCTGCTTGGGTTTGAATCCTACAAACAATTTGGCCCGCCTTCTCTGAGCCAAACCAGCCAATCAGGTCAGGTCTCTGTAACAAGAGAATTTAAAACAGGTTCCATAGACAGCCCCACAGAATTTGAATGGATAGAACGGTCTTTCCCATTCAAATTAATGCTCCTGGATGGTCGGAGCGGCGGCCATTTTTATGTGTACCTTTCGATAATATAAAACCTCCTTGGTACCGTTGGGCTAGCTTCCGTATAAACCGACTTATGGCAAGTCGCAGAGGTGAGAGGTTTTGCAGCGAGGACCAAGCAGTGGAAAACTGCCGTCTTGTGCTATCTCCATCGCTACATCGAGCTACTCAAGGATTTTTGGACCGATTGGTTTTAATCGCTCTGTATCAGGCTACTGTTGGTAAGATGTCACATTGTATTCATTTAACGATAGTCTTGTAACATTACAAAGCTATCCCTCACAAACCAGAAATCACCATAAACTCTTACCTTCCAAGGACACGCACAAATCGATACATGAATGCCCCCATTCCATACTTTACAAGAATACCATATTTCCTCTAATATTGGCCCGGGCCTTTATTTACCTCAGCTGCAGAGGGTACCAGGCCTTTATTGGAAGCAGGCTTGTATTAGAGAGAGGCCTTTATTTCTAATTCCCTCTGTTTGATAAGTATATTTGCTCATATTTTAGGACGAAGCCTAGTTGTTTTCTGATCTGCTTCTGTTGGGGTAGGTAGCCGTTTTTTTGTTACTGCAATGCATTACCGATAGTTACGGTAATCGACGATGGCACGCTCCAGAGACTTCCGCCGGCCGAGCCATGCCATCTTGTGGCATACTGCCATCTTGTGGGTTACTACAAACTACAGTTACATTATATAACAGGCACCAGGAGTTTACCGGTATCCACCGTAGTTTTTTCCTTTGTTTTTTTCCCCGGCCTGTATTTGGGGCCGGCCTTTATTTGTTCATGTCGACCACGGCCCCGGCCATTATCGGAGACCTGACTTTTAATTGACTACCGGCCACTATTAGAGGAAATACGGTATTAAATAAGGAATTGTAACAGCTTCCTTCTGTGGCCTACTTTTATCATGCCTTGGCTGTGGCTTTCATTTGATTATAATCACCTGTTAATTTATTACAATTACCTGTTATTTTCCTACCAAAAATGAATAGCAGAAGCTGAGCAGAATTTTGCAAATAGTTAGACCCTTTTTGTCCAAGCCTGCCAGACATGCAGGCTATTATATACAAGCATACCCATACCTCTGATGTGTACAGCTAAGGTCTGATACATGATTATTATACCTGATAGACCTGTATGTCCTGCTTCGACCAACCCGGGCAGCCTGTGATGCTTATACCAAGGGATACCAAAGGGAGCAGAGAGGCAAAAGAGAGAACCTATTCCAGCATAAAATGTATTTGTACAGACTTAAGATGAATTGGTAAAACCTCTCTGACCGCTGTAACAGCCAGATCAGTGATACAGTCGTATCCAGCAGTATAACTACAACCAGTCTCAGCAGGTGAAACGGTTGCTGCAGAGGGAAGTGTCAGTGATGGGTTTTAGGATACCATAGAGATACACACAGACAGACACACACACACACACACACACACACACACACCTGTATCTTGAGTGGTCGAACCACCCTGCGTGTGATGGCTCCTGGGGCTCGGAGGCGGATGGCCTCCAGGATGCACCATTTGACATAAGGCATCTGCTGTAGGTCCTCAAGAGTGACCCGTGTGCTGCATGGATCTGATACACACACACACACACACACACACTAATGAACAAGGCAATCAGTAAACATGTTGTCCTCCACCAATGATGCAGTCCCACTCGGGCCAATCAGTAACAAATATGTTACCTTGTTTTGACCTTAGTGTAAAATGCTGGAAGCACAGTGGTGAGATGCATCATGCCCCCATGTTTCATCAACACTAGATAACACTAGAGCTGATGGATCTAAACATGGATCCTCCTTGTTTACAATTAAGACCAGTGGAAGCTTAAAAGACTTGCTGTCTTGCTGCAAAACATGACAAGCTTGGTATGAAATGTTATCTTGTATGCAGACGTTTTAGTCAATTGCCGCATTGGCAGATTATTTTGCTAATTTCAATATATTTACTGGATTCATGTCAGTATGACTTATTTTATGAAATAATCATACAACAAGGAATTACATTTTAAAACAAGAAACCTTAAAGGCACTTTCCCTTGTTTCAAGCAAACATCTTGAAAGAAGGTACTCCAGCAAAATTATTTGCCAGTGTAGTAAGACAGTGGTTCTCAACGTGGGGTCCGGGGACCACCAGGGGTCCTTGAGGGGGTTCCAGGGGGTCCCCAGCAAACTGATGGATTGTTAAACTTCAGCATTATTTCATTTACAAGAACACAGTTAGAGAATGTAGAAGAATGACTGTTTTGATCATAGTTTCACTGTTATCTCTCTACCTACAATACAGATAGTCATGGGATTCTGGACAAAATCATATCTGACAAAGATATTCTCAGATTTGGGTCTGAGAGACAAAATCTCATCAAATGGGGGTCTGTGGCCCTGATGTGGACTAAATTTGGGGTCCTTGGTATGAAAAAGGTTGAAATTTACTGTGGTAAGATACCTTGACAAAAAATATTCTCAACTAAGGTTGATAATTTCTAGACAGAAGATAAAATTATTTGCCAAGCTTGTAGTATTTTGCCGTCATGTACTGACATCTGCTGGTGTTTTATAGTATTGACCTGACTGAGAATCCCATTGTGCTCTGATTTACCATGGATGGACCACAGAGCATTCCTGTTTAGATAGCAGCACTACGGATGTTACGCTTGAAGCAGTACTCACGATACTGTCTCCGTCTTCCAAAGCATAACGTGTTGAAGCATGAGCTCAGACACATGCCTCGGTCTACCATGTGATTACCACATACAAAGCTCACACAAACATCTGTCGAAGTCAATGACGTGGCATTCCCATTGTAGTGTGAGTGTTATTGTATTGAAAGGATGTTTCAATGGCTTGTTGGGTTCAACTGTTGGCCCTGTATGTGTGTATTGGACAGCAGCACTCCCGGCAAACTGAAGCTATGTCAAGCTCTACAGTGAAGTAAAAACACAACCAATCAAAATGATCCTTTAAACTGCTCTGGTGTGAGCCTCAGTAAAAGACCAAAAAGTAATGTAAAAGGTAATACTTGAGTTGATGCAGGGGTTTACCCTACCTTGGCCTTTGAGTGCCACTGTGATTTCCTCCATTACTTTCTGATAGGTCTGGGGAGTGTCCAAAATGAAGGCTATAGCCCAGAATGTGATCTGAAAAAAGAAAAAAAAAATCAGTCAGTCAACTTCATTCTGTTTTAGCTGGAGAAAAGACATTTTACAATTGGGGATGTTACATAAGTATAAGGGTAAAACAAATGCAGATAACAAATATATACTGTACATGGGTGAAGTAGCTGGGATCTCTTTATATTTGCAAATTCTGTTATGAAATTTAACTAAACTTCAGAACTAAGATTCAAATGGTTCATAAAGTTAAGGTATATATATAAGAATAAATACACTTAAAAATGCCTAAACGTATTCACTCACAGGGATGGCATTGGCTAGCGAGGCCCATAACATCAGTAATCCGTAGTTGGGCAGAAACCTATCTGTTATTGTGGTGATCAGGTGCTGCAGTAAAGTCTGCAGACAGAGACAAATTATGAGCATATTATAACTAGGTTATCATATTTCCAAAATATGGAATGGGCATTGAACAATTACAGAGAATCATACCGTACATCATGACAGTGAAATGCATGGTGATCTATACAGGTGTAAGAGAAATACTTTTTTTGAGACTCATTTGACTTCATTTAGCATTTTAAGATGCTGTTATGTGGATTTTTATGTGTTGTTTAAAACTATCCTTACAGTTTTTAGAAGCTAAACCAGCATTTTATCATTTTGTTTTTTAAGAAAAAAGTCTAATATTTTACATATATCTTACATTAAAATGTGTTTAAAACAAAAAAAAATGATGGTTATGATGAATTCGTTTTTAAGTAATTGAAGAATATACAGTAATGTTTTCATCTTATTAATAGTAATTGGGATAATATCATATATCGAGATAATTTTGGCCAAGATAATCGTACTATGAAATTTACACTGACCCAGCATCAATCAGTGGACTTTTTAAAGATGCAGAAGAAGTCTGTATCTGCTCTATCTGAGAGACAAATAGAAAAAGAGAGAGAAAGTTTTAATGGTTGGGGTCTGAAGCCGGGCCTTACTCTGTTGCCGTCCTCAGTAGAGCTATCCTCCTCTCCTCTGTTTACCATGTCCCTCAACAAGGACAACAACCAGCGCTTAGAACTGGCCCACTCCCTGAATAAGAAAAATACAACAGAGTCATACTTGAGAGTAAAACCATGAAAAAAAGCGAAGAACAGGCAAACACAAAGATATTTTTATCCTCTTCTGCCTGCCCTAACTCTATAGTACGGAAGCCGAGAACTACGTAAGCAGAGTGCGGAAGCCGAGAACGGCCGCGCTTGCAATTATTTTTTTAATGCCGTTATCTCGAGATCACAAGTTAATTATGTCGTTATCTCGAGTTAACAAAGCTTGTTTTCTCGAGATAACGGGTTAATTTATCTCGTTATCTCGAGAAAACAAAAGGCCGATTATCACGAGAAAACAACTTTTTTTCTCTCGAGATCACGGGAGAATTATGGAGAACTCGAAAATGAGCGTCTGGTTCATTTGATCACACCTGATTTCAGCCTTCAAGATCACTGTCATGACTGTCGGGGAGGATTCATAACTGATTAGGAAGTCAAGGCATAAATGTGTAGTTTTGTTTGCTGCAGTTACGTTGTTGTCAGTTGTCAAGACGCCATCTATGCATGGCACTCCTGATCTCTGATAAACATAAAGTAATAAGAGCAAGAACGACATTTTGTTTTCTCGAGATAACGGGTTGATTATCTCGTTATCTCGAGATAACAAAGCTTGTTTTCTCGAGATCACGAGATAATAAACTTGTGATCTCGAGATAATGGCATTAAAAAAAATAATTGCAAGCACGGCTCGGCTTCCGTAGCCCCTCACCTTGAGCCAGCTGTTTTGCAAATGTCTACTGTCACTTAGATGGTATTTAAAACTAAAATCTGAATATAAGATTTACAATAAAAAATAAATAAATAAACTCATGAGGTTGTGGTTTGGAGGAGCCTGCACACCTGAGGAATATATCGGGTAGCTGGGATCCATACTCAAATCCCTCATCGTAGATGGCAAAGTTTTCCTTAAACTGCTCCATGGTGAAGGGACTTCCTGGAGAGTTGTTCTTTCCCAAGAGGTTACTCATCACTGCTGGGTACATCACTCCTCTGAGAGAGGAGAGGAGAGGAGGAAGACAACGGAAATGTGGTGAAGGGAAAAGGAAAGTGAAAAATGATATGGGAGAGAAAAGGGAAAGCAAGCAAAGTACAGAAAGGTACAGAAAAGATGACAAAAAGAAAAATAACAAGGAAAAAGGAGAGGAGATGACAACCTGAGCTGTAAGATGTTCCAAGTGTTATGCAAGTTGAAGTTACAGTGATAACAATGACATGGATTGATGCCATCCAGGTTGCCATGCAGGTTTATCATACATATTATGCAAATACACTAGATTTTGTCATATGACATAAGCAGTCTCGTGACTCCAGTTTAGCAGATCCAGCTTGTTATTACTGTGCTTGGGTGTGTTATGTCTAATTCATGGCATTGTGTATGTGTGTGTGTGTGTGTGTTGGCATGGATGAATTTGGGTGTGTGTCTTACCTAACCAATTCACTGAGTCCTCCCTCGCCTTGAGGCCCCAGCAGTTCCAGATGGTAGTTGAATTCTTCAGAGAGGTGGCTGACTAGCTGGGCCACATTTCCTGGGGTCAGCCTGCCTTTGATCAGGGTGTTGCATGCTGGGTGGAACCTGTAGAAGCTCTCCTTACTGATGGATGCTGCACACACAATTAGATATAAATGAAGTTGCTATTATTATCAAGTTATTATAATATGGAAGTACTGCCTCTGTCAAAGTAAATTCTCTACGTTAGTAAATAGAATAGTTATCTCTTTAAGTGCATAGGTACTCAGTCCTAGTGAGCCTACAATACAGAGTGTACTTCGTATGTAAACTGATGCTCTATTAATGATTTATAAACCTGAGTGAACTCATAGCGTCAATGTAAATAATGTATAAAGGTGGTTTATTGGAGCATTGTGTGCAATTCTCATTGAACACAAGTGGTCCAGACGCACACACACATACACACACACACACACACATACACACACAGGAAACACAATTGTGGAAGATAGACAAAAAGTATTTAAGGTAAAGCACTCTACTGAGATAGACTTATAAAAGACAGCACCCTCATGAAAATTCGAAGTTTTTGATATTAAATGTTTAAAGTATCAAAAGTAAAACTTCATGTTCAATATAATAGAGGGCTTTCAAGTGAAGTAACGGACCCCCTGGCAACCATGTTGGCAGTTAACAGCTCTTGGACAACAGCTGATCGTGTTTCGAAATGTACAACTTTGCTTTCTCAGCAGAACTGAATAAACATGGGGAAGTTATGAGAGCTTTGTGATGATTTCCCCACTGATCCATCTGATTGTTTTTGTGTTTAGATAACGTCAGCTTGTTACCATGCTAACCATAGTGTCTGGTCAGCTAGTCATCACTGTTTAGTTGTAGACACATCTGATTGTGCACTAGCTAATTCTTATCTTATTTGTTTCACTCATAGTGATGTATCATTACTATTGCTCAGTACAGTACAGTCAGTACAGGTGTATAAACCAATATCCCCCTCACAAACATACGCACGCACTCACACATACACACATGTATGCATGCACACACACACATACACGTACGCACATATGCACGCACACACATGCATACACACACACACACACACACACACACACTCATACATATCACACCATTTTTTGCTTTTATTTTGATATTATTATTGTTATTATTGTTGTTGTTGCTTATATATTTTGTTTTTATTAGTTTGCCATCACTTTTATGTAGGCATATTATTTTCTGTATGTTACTTTTGTGTTCTCTATAACATTGTGAAATTTTAACATTTTTTAGGTGGAAGCTTCAAATAAGCCCATTGGGTTTTCTGCCTCTCCCCGCACTGTATATTATTTGTTATCTTTGTCATTTGTGTATTTTTTTAATTGTGCAAAAAATAAAAACTAAACGCCTAACTTTACTCCACCTCTGCACTTTGCTGAACAGGCATTGCACCCAACCCCACCCTTCGCCTTGGCACTGAGCCCACAGGAATATACCAGAATGCACTTGTTTCACAAATTCATTGCATTAGATGCAGTGGTGGATAGTAACTAAGTACATTTACTCAAGTGCTGTACTTAAGTACAATTTTGAGATACTTGTACTTTACTTGAATATTTCCATTTGATGCTACTTTATACTTCCATTCCACTACATTTCAGAGGGAAATATTGTACTTTCTACTCCACTACATCTATTTGACAGCTTTAGTTACTTTTCAGATGGAGATTTGACACAATGGATAATATAACAAGCTTTTAAAATACAACACATTGTTAAAGATGAAACCAGTGGTTTCCAACCTTTTTGGCTTTTGACGTCTTACAAAAAGCAGTGTGTAGTCGGGGTCACATTTCAGATGTCTATGAGTTGTTAACAGCTCCACCAAATAGTGATTTTTCCCTCTAAACCTCACATGGTTTCATTTCAATAAATGTTCAAATGATCCATTTCAGCAAAAATCAAAGATTAGAGAAAAAGTCCAAAAACTGAAAACAGATTTGTGTCTCAGAACTTTGTTTTTTCTTCTTTCCTCTCCCATTAATCATCTCACGACCCCTCAGATTTATCTGGTGACCCTTTGGAGGGGCCCGACCCCTAGGTTGGGAACCACTGGACTAAAGTAGCTAACTGTATATAAAGTAGTTCAAACTAGCTCCACCTCCAGCAGCTACAACAGTAACATGCTGCTTACACACTGATGCTTCAGTATTAATAATCTAATGATGTCATATATAATAAAATATCAGTCAGAGGGACCAAACCACTACTTTCACTTTAATACTTTAACTACATTTTGCTGCTAATACTTATGTACTTTTACTTTGGTAGGATTTTTCATGCAGGTCTTTTACTTGTAATGGAGTATTTTTACATTGCTGTATTGGTACTTTTACTTAAGTAAAGGATCAGAGTACTAGCACCACTGATTAGATGGTGGTAGATTAGGTCATGAAAGTGCTCCGACTTAGTTATGGAAAGTCATGGAAAAGTCATGGAATTTTACATCAGGGCCAAGGTGGGAACCCTGACCCGACTAAAACATCCAGGCTGCTCTCCAGCTCTGACCTGTGTTGTGGACGGGCTCCTGGACCGCCTGTTCAAAGTCCACGTCTTTGGACAGAAAAAACGTTCTGAAGTCTTCATGCAGATTGACGAAGGTTAGACGCTTCCCTGCCGCCACCACCGTGAACACCGGACCATACTGCAACACAGGAAACATCACTGAAATACACAAACATATCTGGTATTCAATCATGACAAATAAACAAAAAGATTGTGTGTGATAAAAATATAACAGATGATTGTATAATCTGTCACCAGTAATTGTGGCATAACTGTGCTGTCTACACACTTAAACACTTCATGCAGTGATTCTCAACCTTTCTCATATTAAGGACCCCTAATTTAGTCCACATTAGAGCCACGGACCCCCATTTGATGAGATTTTGTCTCTCGGACCCAAATCTAAGATCATTTTATTGTCAGATATGATTTTGTCTAGAATTCCATGACTGTCTGTATTGTAGGTAGAGAGATAACAGTGAAGCTATGATCAAAATAGTCATTCTTCTACATTCTCTAATTGTGTTAACTTCTTGTAAATGAAATGTAATGGTGAAGTTTAGCAATTCATCAATTTGCTGGGGACCCCCTGGAATGCCCTCAAGGACCTCTGGTGGTCCCCAGACCCCACGTTGAGAACCACTGAACTAAGGTATTAATTTATACATTATTTAATAGTTTATAAAGATGACTATTAAATAATGTATAAATTAATACCTTAGTTAACATGAACACCATTAGTAAATGATTACCAGACAGACACATTAGTTAACTGTTAATTAAGGGTTAGTTAATGCTTATTAAGGGTTACTAAGGGCTTATTAAGGGCTTATTAAGCATTAACTAACATGTAACTTAGTGACCCTTATTGTAAAGTGTTACCAGATAGGGTAACAAATCAATAAACTTTCTCATGCACTTTCATGCACATGTCTCTGACTGTGTGTGGAGCCATGCAGTGTGGCTATTCCAGGCTCAGATCTCCTGTGGCTCTGAATAACACAGTCCAGTTCATCTGGGCCACACTGGAGACAAGTCGACAACAACACTTGTCTGTCTAGAGACTCAATGGCAGGAATGAGGTTTACTGAGACATAATCTGCCCTGTTGCCTGCTTTTCATCGACTGAATGTGCTATTTTTCTGGCAACATCAGCTTTTTTGTTTAGCAATGTGCTGAACAGGAACAAGCAGGCTTGGTATCAACTGTACTGGGTTATCCTCTGGTGTTATGACAAAAGGGCTAGTTGATACAGACTGATATATAGGCAGTAAACCACAGAGGTGGAATGCTCTACAGCCATAAAGCATGTCCTTCCACATGGACTTCCACATGCCGTTTCTGATTTTGTCGCACCTGCAAGCAGCTGGCGTTATGTAATCAATGCATACATGTGAAAATACACACTAACATTTAAAGACAAAAACACAATGCTAAAGATAGAGTAGAAATAAACAGAACATTCAGTGAAAGGTATGTGACGCCTGGCAACGGTAAATCTTAGGTAGGTAAAAGGTAGGTAGGTAAAAATTAGCTTTAGGCTATTCATGAACGAGTTACGGTTTAGCCTTTCATACACGATAGTCTCAAATGTAGCTTCCTATGGTTTAATATATAGGTGTTGAGGAGTCACTTAGAGCGAGTTCCACAATTAGAATCCAAGTTGGAATCGAGAAATTTGAGAGTCGAGCCCCAGGGGCGGTCTTACCATTTGGCAAAGGTAGTCGACTGCCTTGGGCCTGGGCAGCCAGAGGGCCCCACAGAAGACAAGAATGTAAACTTATTTTTAATCAATATAAAAGAAATGTACCTCTCTTTGTTTCAATAAATAATTTCAATCTTGAACCCCCCCCCATCACTCGGGCCCCTTGCTTGCCTTTGCCTCGGGCCCCCAAATCACTAAGTCCGCCCCTGTCAAGCCCCATTACTATGTGGTGGACAGAATAGACATTTCTCGCAGGCAGAGCTGCTCTGAAGGCAGAAATAATGTCATAGATTGAGTTAAACCTCAGTGGACGGAGCAAAATAGCCACAGTTTTGGAGCGCAATTAAACTAGTTAACTAGCTAGCTTCAATAACGAAGAAGGAACACTGGTCAATATAAATGGCAATTACTTTGTTTATCATTCATGACCATGGCATATGTGATCTTGGAAGGTCAGCAGGTCAACTAACTAGCTTACCTAGATAGCTGTTGGCTAGTATGGCAGTTTCAAATTGGTAGATCAGCTAGGCTAACTAGCTAACCTAGATCAGTGATTCTCAACTGTTTTCATATCAAAGATCCCTAATTTAGTAGGCCTACACATTAAGCCCACAGACCCCCATTTGATGAGATTTTGTCTCTGACCCAAATCTGAGAATATTTTAATTGTTAGATATGATTTTGTCCAGAATTCCATGACTATCTGTATTGTAGGTAGAGAGATAACAGTGAAACTATGACCAAAATAATCATTCTACATTCTCTAATTGTGTTAACTTCTTGTAAAATTTGAACGATTCATCAATTTGCTGGGGACCCCCTGGAACCCCCTCAGGGACCCCTGGTGGTCCCCGGACCCCACGTTGAGAACCACTGACCTAGACAACTTAGTATGGCTAGATGATTTTTTTTTTCGGTTTGTAGCAGTTCGGCTTCATAGTATCAGCTACCTCCGCTACCCCTTGTTGTTTTTTTTCAATGGACTTCAGTCTAATGTTACTCAGACAGAAAAAATGTGGTTCTATGGCTCCGCCCACTGACGTTTAACTCAACCAATGACATTATTTCTACTTCCAGTGAAGCTCTGCCTCCGAGAATGTTTGTGTGAGTCAAACTCCAATCTGCAGACAGATGATAAAGTAGACAGCTGATAATACATGACCATGTGCATGGAGGGTAGTGTGTTTAACAAACACACACAGACAAACACACGGACAGGGTCTTTAATGCTGTGAATCTGAGGCCACAGAGTTCATTACTAGTTAATGAGGTGAACTTGACTCCTGATCACACCATGGCATAGTTGTAGGAGAGAGAGAGCAGGGGCGGTCTTACCATTAGGCAAAGGTAGGCGACTGCCTTGGGCCCCACAAAAGACAAGAATAGAATCAATGTAAACCTATTTTTAATCAATTTGTTATTGAAAAACACCCCTTTTTTCGTTACAATAAATCATTTCAATCCTACTCCCTACTCTGTCAGACTATTGTGGGTTATACAACTTCTAGTGAGATTTTGCTACTTGACTTTAAGCTCATTTTCATTGACACTGCATCAGTAGATGAGCTACTACTAAGTTAAAAAAATTTTTTTTAATCAAAGCTACCCAAAATTATATATAGAAAGGATGGATTGAAAAGTGAGAGAGTTGGGAGTCAGGGGGGCCAGTACTTGCCTTTGCCTAGAGCCCCCAAAACACTAAGTCCGCCCCTGAGAGAGAGAGGATATTTCTATACCATGTAGGCCAATACATTTATTGTTTACCATAGGTAACTAAAAGGAAGACATGAAAAAATATTTTAGTCATCTGAAATTTACAATAAAAAATAAAAACTTGAGTATTTGGGAAAAGGAGAAAAAAATAAAGTGAATCTCTGCCTCCAAAACTGAGCGAAGTAAGTCAGTGAGTAATAATATTAGGCTAATAATAACGGTTAAGAAAAGGTTAAGAAACCTACCTAGAAATGAATACTAGTGACACAAATTATCCATATACGTAAAGCATATAAACAATGAATATCCTAAGGAACATTTCCAACTACTGAGAATTATTTTACATGTGCATTTATTAACAGTGACACTCTGCTAGGTAATAAGACATTAGAACTTCAGCCAAAACAGAATTTTTTTTTTTTTTTTTAAATGAAAAATAAAAACCAACAACTAACACTGAGAATGACATCAAAAGTGAGACGGAAATCTGTATTGAAATGAATCCAATTCCCTGCAGCTATGTGGCTCAGAAACAGCATCTCATCTCATTGGGCCAACCTAGAAACAAGCCACCCATGGGTGTCATAATACATGTCTGTGAGTCTTAGGGGGCACATTAGAGCTTAGACTGGCGAGCTCCTTCTCCTCTTTTAAATCCCTCTTGAAGACATATTTTTATAAGTGTACTTTCTCAGGGCTTGTGGTCTGATTTCACTTTCACCTTTTAAGTCACTTCTTAAAACCTATTATTATACAAAGTAATTCTCTTGTTCCTTATTTTATTGATTGTTTTAATTATTTTATAATGTTTTATTTTTACTTATTATACTCTTCCTCATATGTAGCTCTTTTGCTCCCATATTTCCTTCCCAATGTTGTATAACCTTTAAACTGTTTTAAAATTGTTTTTACTATTGTTGTCCACCATTTTTATTTTGTCTTGTGAAGCACTTTGTAACTTTGTTTTGAAAGGTGCTATGTAAATAAAGTGTATTATTATTATTATTATTATTATTATTACAGAGAATGTATGTCCTTTTTAGATTCTGACGATTTGTGCTTGATCTTTCACAAGATCAGAATATGTGCAAATTGGACTCAGTTGGGTTTAACACCTTGCCATACCTAATGAACGATGATGATGACTGGAGCTATATCGGGCAATGTCCAATGGTAAAATCACTTACCTTATCTCTAGCTTGAGAAATAAATGTCAAGGGAGCTTTTCCAAACTGGAAGGCAGCACCAAACCAAGGTATCCATCCTCTGATGCAAGGTGGAGAGTTGGGGTGATTTCCACCAAACAAAAGATGTGCCGAAATAACCACAACAACGAGGGCCAGTGTGAGAGTGAGCAAGTCCATGGTAACCCTGCAGGGATCTGGAGCCTGGGAGCTCCTGACAGCAGGACGGGGACACTGACCAACAGGCGGAGCTTGTAGTTTGGAAAAAAAAAAAAAAAAAAAACTGTGCCGGTTTGCTGCTGCGTTCAGGTCACACTGGGATACTGGGCAGACACCGGTGTTCAAATGTTCTCGTTTGAAGCCGACAAGACGCCATGATTATAGTTTTCTGCAGACTTTAGTTGCTCCTGAACAGCCTTTTCACATTTAACACACAATCATTTGTATTGTCACAAGTGATAATACTTGGTGATATATTTGGCTAGTTTACAGAAAATTAAACATTGCAATGTCAACTAAAAAAAAAAAAAATGCCATCGCATTCTAAGAGTTGTGGCCGGGGACATCATTTTTCACCTGTACAACTGTCTAAAATTACAATATTAATGAATAATAATGATTCTATTTATATTGTAATAATTATAGTAGGGTAATTATTATAGAATTAATGAAGAATATTCAGTGATGATAGGCTATCACATTCTGAGAAAAGATCTCATAATTCTGAAATAATGAGCTCATAATTCCAAGAGAATGATCTCGATAAATCCGGGCGGAAATGATGTAGGTTATGCTTGTAGAGGTCCACATGCACATTGGTGGATTATGAGTGTCTGAAGGGCATTTTAAGAATGACTCTAGTTCTACTGTGTGACAACTGCCTGTGACTTAAGTCGCTATAGCCAGCTTGAATACATTTCAGACTCATAACATTCCATCCGTGCCATATTGCATGCCATATTGGCTCAATATGGATTTTTTTCCCCCCAGAACAAACGCATAATTTTAACAAATCCACAGTACTCAAATATTGACTAAAACATTTATTTTACACAAAAATCAACAATGCAGTCGGTAAATCAGAAAAGGGGAGCTTTAAAAAAAATGATTAGAACAGTTATTCTCATAGAAAAACATTGTACCGAGTGTAGAGGTATCCATATACATATATATATATATATATATATATATATATATATATATATAAACAGTGGGGAAAGTGGTCCAATGTAGCCAAAGATAAATAAAAGAAATAGACAGATAGAGAGCTGAATGTAAAAAGTGAAAGTTTATTAATGCTACAGATAAGCGCAAAACAGAAGGGAAGAGACGATGTATACAAGATTACAAAAAGGGCACAGTGTACTGAACAAAACACTATTAATGAATGGGAAAAAAATGACACAGGGAAATATGATTTTTGCCAGGAGATGGAGACAGTGGAGCATGTTATAGCCTAATACAGTGCGCACACATGAAAACGAGACTGAGGAAGAAATCTGAGGGAAAGGGGAATCGATTAGACAAATATTAAGATTTCATAGCGAGGGACTTCATCACGTGGGGTTGCAACAGCACTTTTTAGTTCGTTTAGGTTTACACTCCAGTTCAGTAGGTGGCGGTAGGCCTACTGGAAGGAGAAGGAGAAGAAGAAGAAAAAGAAGAAGAAGAAGAACAACAACAACAACAACAACGAGCAACACTCATTGTAATGTAGCAATCATGGAAGTATATGTAGTGCAACAAAAGTCAGCAAACATAATTGTCGGCACACACTTGATAGTTAACATTAAACGTATCACCGTCTGTCATATATTCCGTGAATGCAGCACGAGCAGGTAGCCTAATGCCTCTTTTGATGGGACATGTAGTTTAACACGGCCCTTGTACTCCAAAACTACAACTGGCGTCAACGGCTCCACGGCTAAAGGTCTGTGGTTTAAAAGTTTGAACAAAGTCCTCGCGCTGCTAACGTTACTCACCCGCTGACCCGGGCTTCACCAGGCGTGTCGGTGCAGTCGGAGCGCTGCCGGTGTCGAAGAAATCTGTCCGTTTCTGAAATGGGACTAACGCAGAAGGAGGAGACTGCGGGTGGACTCGTCTCCAAATTTACTCTGTCGGCATGTGCAGCAGCGGTAGCCGAGCTAGGTAAGCTAAGCTAAACTGAAGAGGTTTTTGTGAGCCTCGTTCTCGACTCGCACGTTAACCTGCCAGTCTCTCAGGAATGTTGAATGAATAATACTGTCACACTGCAGTAATGAGGCACGATATTTGGGAGAATGGTCACTTGATGCTGCGTTCATGGCATATGAAATATGCTGCCTTCAAGTGCTCCTCGTAAACTTCTTAAGAAACTGGAAAAGACCAAGCACTCGATCAAAGGTCTTGTTTGTGGGCGTTTAATTCGGCGTGCAGGGGCGGACTTAGTGATTTGGGGGCCCTAGGCAAAGGCAAGCAAGGGGCCCCCTGAATCCCAACTCTATAATTTTAATCCATCCTTTCTATATATTACCTTCAAGCTAGGGCTGAGAAAAGTATGCATGCAAGGGCACTTTTTTTTTTTGTTACTTTTTTCTCAGATACTGATGTAGTGGCAAGCAAAATGATCTTAAAGTCAAGTGGCAAAATCACACTAGATAGCCCATTATAGCCTGAGTGGTTGGGGGGTGGGGGGGTCAAGATTGAAATCATTTATTGTAACAGAGAGGGATGTACATTTCTTTTATATTGATTAAAAATACGTTTACATTAGTTCTATTCTTGTCTTCTGTGGGGCCCTCTGGCTGCCGGGGCCCAAGGCAGTCGACTACCTTTGCCTAATGGTAAAATCACCCCTGTCGGCGTGTTCTGGGGGTATGCATCCAAGCAAATAATCACTTGCTGTAACATGGTGGACCGGGCATCAATTTCACATTTTATCATTTTCTTCATTTTCTGCAAATATAATCCTAATCTTATGTCTGCAGAAATCTTGCAATTTCTTGAAATTATTCTTTACGCTAACGAGCTAGCTAAGTGGCTGCAGCTATTTGGATGTGATGGGATAGGTAGGCTAGGTAGGCTTGTAAAACTGAGCGTAGATTCCACACTAAAAGGTTACATGCGCACAAAAGAGGAAATGTATGTATGGCCAAAATAGTTGGATTTATAAAATCCAACTATTTAAAAAGCAATTCCTCATTTATAAATCCCAGTAATCTTGAAATGATACGCACGTGCACAAGCCTCATACTCTACTAGCTTACCTCCCACAATTAACTTGTGATTAATTTTGTAGTTGTAAACAGCTATTTGCAAATGTGTGAAGTAGCTACATTTTCAAAGGAATGCATTTGACATTATGCTATAATCAATATTTCCTTTCGCAAGTCATTGAAAACATTTGCAGCCTTTTTGACCGTATTCTCCCACGGAAAATCATGCTAGAAGCTGTCGTATTTGTATTATGAGATGTGCAAGGTTGTGACATGACTTCCAAATTTTTAACACAAATGCACAATTGTGTACTCCAATCTGTAAAATTTAAGGTGCATGTGTGCACCATGTGCTGTAAATTTGCAACACAATCTGCAAAGTTAATAATTTCGTCGTTGTGAATAACCATTTGCAACTGTGCAAAACACATTTTGCAAACTTCATCAGTGAAAACATTTGCAGCCGTTTTGGCAGTGTCCGGTTTTGGCGTTCAGCCTTCAGAATAAAAGCACAATAGTTTAAACATTTGAAACATATTTCTCCTAATCTCTTTTAATTTAATTGTTAAAACCAATGAGGTAGTGCACAGATGAATATACATTTTTTGCACGCAAAGATCAGAAGTCAGAAGTCTTATTCACTTTCTGGCTGGCAGAACCATTGAACTCAGCGAATTAAGTCGGAATTGTCCGCTGGAGAACTCATATCACGTGAACTCTCCTGAAGTTTCCTTACCGTGACAAAGTCATTTTTGTATCCAGCTGCCAACACAGATGGTTCATACTGTGCAGTACTTGCTAGAATATGCATACTGCTTTACATCATTCCATCTGAACAAAATGTGTAAAACAATTACATTTATAAGTGATATAAAGAAAGCAGAACCTTAGATGTCAGTGTTGATCTTCCCCAGAAATTCATATGCCACACACAGCCTACTACCAGTTTCATAGTAAGGGCATTTACTTACCTCTTGTGGGTCACGTTTCACTCAAATGAGCTATGTTTCTAGACAGGCCACCAGTTGAGTCTTACAGTTTCATACAATGGCAGATAACAGTTTGCAAATGTATAAATGTCATGTCATGATGTTTACACATAATCAGGCAGTCAGGTAAAAACCTGAAAGACTGACCAAGCCACTATACAGGCACAATGCAATACAATGCATGATTTTATTCCCATACAATATGTTTTTGTATATATGGATATGGACCCTAGCCCCTCAGAGCCCCCCCTCCCTTTCCCTCACCGGCACTAATAACTGAACTCCTGACAATTGATTATGTACATACAGTATATACAGTATATACCGACACGCATTTATTAACGCACGCATTTATTGTTTGCATTTATTTGCATTTTTGCACTGTCTCTATAGTTTTTATATTATGTTCATTACCTCTATTTTTGTTATCTTAGTACCTCTTCTCTTTTATTATCTTCTTTGTACTTGTTTTCCTTGGTACTGTTCTGCCAGTTGCTGCTGTGGCACCTGAATTTCCCCAAGGGGATTCATAAATAAATATCTTATCTTATCTTAAGGAGTGCCTGTCAGATATCAAGTACTGGATGTCCCGGAAGGTTCTACAACTCAATGACAACAAATCTGAGATTATTCTAGTTGGCCCACAAAACTCCATTAACCTTCTTCTGAACTCTGCTTTGATGATCAAGTAAAGAGAGTTGTTCAGTCCTGCTTCTTTCAAGCATTGCCAAAATGAGGTCTTTCTTATCTGCTGCTGACTTGGAGGTTATTCTTCAAGATCTGTTCGAACCCACTTAAATTAATATTCCACTTAGTTTTAACATGGGGGTTATTTGGCACTTGACCGCCATGAAAACCATAATCACTTATAACTAATCACCAAGATCAGATGCAGCTGGGACGAGTTTGTAGCGTTCTTACATTTTTGCATTTTTACTTCCCATTCATTTGAATGAGGCCATGAAAATAGCCTGAAAACTGGCATTTAACACGTTTGTGAAGCGATTCAACAGCAGATCCTGCTACTGTGATTTTCTGGGTCTGGGAAGTCTGGAAAAGTATAAAAAATGAATTTGACCATTTCCAGGTCTTGAATAGTTGGGAATTTGAAAAAAATGTCTGGAAAAGTATGGAAAATGTTGCGGTTCAGGTCCGATACACACATAATTCTAGCTTTTATGTTGTTGTAGAGCCACTTTGAGTCCACAGTTTTTGTTGATGTGAAGAATAATGTTCAGATAGAGGGACGCTCTTATTACCCAGCCGCTGTCAGCATGCATTATATCAAATACCCACCAAAATCAAATCCAGTCAAGAACATAGGGTCTGGGAAAAATATGGAATTTTAAAATGGAAACCGTGTAGGAACCCTGCCAATCATCTCACATATTCTGACATTTGTCGCTGTGAAGAACAATCTTCATCTATACAGTGATATGACCTAGTTAGCAGGGGCAAGATGTCTATCTGCGTGAATCATATTGAACACCAGACAAAATCTTCAAAACACATCAAGGTCTGGAAAAAGTATGGCATTTTTTAATTGAAAATGTGTAGGAACCCTGTCCAAAGTTTTAGAATATGATTTCACCAAATAGCATTTTTACTGATAGAAGAGGACATAGCGGAAGGATGCCATTTAGGAGAGATAGTTCCTGTTTGGGAGAACGGATCTACTTTGATTTTTAAATACTAATTTTAGTGTAAAGCAAGAATAGAAATGCAAAATGATGAAGGACCCAGGACTGCATTGTTGTCTTAAAAGCGGGATCTGTTGTTGAACATGTTCACGAACGTGTCAGTTTTCAGGCTATTTTCCTGGCCTCATTCAAATGAATGGGAAGTAAGAATCCAAACACTACACAGTCGTCCAGCTGCATCCGATCTTGGTGAGTAGTATATATTCTGGTTTTCATGGTGGTCAAGTGCCAAATAACCCCCATGTTAAAACTAAGTGGAATATTGCTTTAAGAGGGTTCCAACAGACCTTGAAGGGGTTCCAGGGGGTCCCATAGCAAAATTAGGAATAATTTCATTTCACTTTCACTTAATACACTAGAAATGATCCAATTAGAGAATGTATAAGAATGACTATTGTAGTCATTTCACTTTCACCATTACTATTTTTGCTGATCTCTATCTATCTATCTAATCTATCCCTCCCTCCCTCCTTCCTTCCTCTAGTGACATTTCCTCTGGACCTGACCAAGACTCGTCTGCAGATCCAGGGAGAGGCAGCCAGTGGTGTCACGGCTCCGTATCGTGGGATGCTGCGGACCGCAGTAGGGATCGTCAGGGAGGAGGGGGCCCTTAAACTGTGGCAGGGGGGTCACACCAGCTATCTACAGACACATAGGTGGAACCCACTACCTTCAGACACACTAGCTGGGGTTCCATCCAAGTATATTTTTGGGAATCACATCATATTGAATTTATGGAAGCCCATTTCCGCCAGTGTCAAAATAATGAGTTAGTATCTCAAAATAATGAGTTAGTATCTCAAAATAATGAGTTAGTATCTCAAAATAATGAGTTAGTATCTCAAAATAATGAGAAACTTTCTAACTCATTATTTTGAGATACTAACTCATTATTTTGAGATACTAACTCATTATTTTGAGAAAGTTTCTCATTATAATGACTTACAGGATCTTTTTTTTTTCATCACACTGGCGGAAATGGGCTTCCATATGAATTAGAAAAAATGGATGGAAATTTGGCAAATTATTTTGTCAAATAAATTATGTGATACACGGTGTTGGAAAGGCATTTGTTGAATTAATAAGGAATGGCGTGACTGGTTCAGTTTCATTGCGCAACAGTTCACAAAAGTAGCTTTGGACGTCCTGGAATTAATCAGTGAAATCGGCTCATGCCAAGCCTTGGTCGTTATTCTTGGGTCATGATGGCACATGGTTGGGAACCGCTGCATTCAAATATTTCCATTTGCATTTCTTTGTTTTCATCTTCAATCCAGCTGATTGAAACACACTAAATTCCAATTAAATTTTTTGCAACATTTCAAAAGTTTGAGTAATATTCATTTGACAGTTGGATGGAATGTTTGCAAACATGCAGGTCGACATGATGAAAGAAACCGAGAATATAGAGTGCCGCATCTGTAGCCTGACCCCAGCCCTCCTGTGTTTACATTTGGCATTTCTCATTTGTTTTTGTTCATTTTAATTTTTTGGCGCTCCGTAGGTCTGGTGGAATTGTCCATCTAGGGACTTTCTCTGATGTCGATACAGAGGTGGGTGCATTGGCAGCGACTGGATTGCCCAAAAAGGCAAGGAAGGTGATGACGTTACTGCAAAGTGCCGCTCGCCTCACATTTCAAAACATGATGGATACCACTAATCAAAATAAACATTTCTGTCGGCTCTGTGGAATTATAAATTATATTATTATAAAGTCATTTGATGCAATAATGCTATTGCAAATAATGCACTAGTGCAGTGATGTTAATATATCACTGCAAAACAAGAAAATATGTATTTACCAATTATATGTAACATGGACCTCATCCACTGTGATACACAGTCTGTTCCTGTACATCTCAGAATGCAGCATCTGCCTCCACTTGTCCTTCATCATCTATTCTACAGGGCTCCCAAACACTAGTGAACAATGTCCATTCAAAATATCGTTCACTAACTGAACCTGCAACCTTTGCAGCAGTGATGGAAAGTAACTAAGTACATTTACTCAAGTACTGTACATAAGTACAATTTTGAGATACTTGTACTTTATTTGAATATTTCCATTTGATGCTATTTTATACTTCCACTCCACTACATTTCAGAGGGAAATATTGTACTTTCTACTCCGCTACATTTATTTGACAGCTTTAGTTACTTTTCAGATGGGGATTTGACACAATGGATAATATAACAAGCTTTTAAAATACAACACATTGATAAAGATGAAACCAGTGGTTTCCAACCTTTTTGGCTTTTGACGTCTTACAAAAAGCAGTGTGTAGTCGGGGTCACATTTCAGATGTCTATGAGTTGTTAACAGTTCCACCAAATAGTGATTTTTCCCTCTAAACCTCACATGACTTCATTTCAATAAATGTTCAAATGATCCAATATTTCAGCAAAAATCAAACATTAGAGAAAAAGTCCAAAAACTGAAAACAGATTTGTGTCTCAGAACTTTGTTTTTTCTTCTTTCCTCTCCCATTAATCATCTCACGACCCCTCAGATTTATCTGGTGACCCTTTGGAGGGGCCCGACCCCTAGGTTGGGAACCACTGGACTAAAGTAGCTAACTGTATATAAAGTAGTTCAAACTAGCTCCACCTCCAGCAGCTACAACAGTAACATGCTGCTTACACACTGATGCTTCAGTATTAATAATCTAATGATGTCATATATAATAAAATATAAGTCAGAGGGACCAAACCATTACTTTTACTTTAATACTTTAACTACATTTTGCTGCTAATACTTATGTACTTTTACTTTCGTAGGATTTTTCATGCAGGACTTTTGCTTGTAATGGAGTATTTTTACATTGCTCTATTGGTACTTTTACTTAAGTAAATGATCAGAGTACTTCTTCCACCACTGCTTTGCAGTGCTGTTATTCCAAGCTTGTTAGCCTCCTTTACGTAGTCCACCATAAGTGCTACGAGAAGGGAAACTATCATAACAATTGACCTATTGCTACCCATCTCTTCATGTACTAGAGGGGCTAGTTGATAATTTTGTCTTTTACCGAAGCCCGTTGGCAAGACAACAAATCTTGTCCCCCAGCAAATGCTTTTAAAAGCGTATACTGCTTGGGTTTCAGTGCAGGTATAGAATTCCGTTTCTTGATAACTGCTTCCCGTCATCGCTTCTTCTCGACTTCAGACGTTGCGCTGACTGATTATGTCATCATCTAACACTCTGCCCCACAATTGAGTCATCCAATCAAAATGCAAGAGCATCCCAGTGATCAACCCCTTTGACGAGGAGGCGACCGGTCCTACCAAACAACGTATGGTTAACATGCAGAAACAAACGAACGATTCTGAGGAAAAAACTATATAAACACAGGTGCTTCGGAGGGCTGAGGCCAGGCTACTGCATCTGGGCTTATCATATAAATATAATATATAATGTTCCTTGGTATAGGGTTACCGCTCTATTTCTATGGGCAAAACAAAAAATCTACATTTTCTGTGGTTGCTTTTTCTGTGTTCTGATAATTTTTGTGAAATGTGTATGGTGTAAATAATTTGTTATCAAAGAACTGCATTATCATTATTTTTTTTTTTTTTCTGGAAGTCACAAAATTATTTACACCAGTGATTCTCAACCTTTTTCATACCCTAATTTAGTCCACATTAGAGCCACGGACCCCCCATTTAATACGATTTTGTCTCTCGGATCCAAATCTGAGAATATTTTTTGATATGATTTTGTCCAGAATTCCATGACTATCTGTATTATAGGCAGAGAGATAACAGTGAAACTATGATCAAAATAGTCAACTCAAGGACCCCACGTTGAGAACCACTGATTTACACCATATACATTTCACATAAATTATTATAACACAGAAAAGGCAACCACAGAAAATGTTGATTTATTGTTTTGCTGATAGAAATTTAATAGGATTTCGCATTTGTAGGCGTGGCCTTTTTGCTGCATCATCGCCGTTCTTATGTGTGTTTGGGTGTTTGCCCTGATCACATCCCTGATTGATGTAAGGCGTGTACTACAATTTAATTTCCTCCAATCATTCCCTTTGTTTGGCTCCTACAGTTACGGTGTGCTGTTACACTGAATAGTGTGTATAATAACTTTTGTGTGTGTGTGTGTGTGTTGTCCAGTGTACTCAGGAGGGCGAATGTTGGCGTATGAGCAGCTGAGGGAGTCTGTGCTTGGCCGGTCTGACGACAACAGTTTCCCTCTCTGGTGAGAAAGCTGATGTTTGTTGTATACTGTTATCACATATGGATGTGAGTAGTATTATGAAAGTGGAGATGTCTTCCTGCTTGTCAATGGAGAAAATCACCTATATTTTGGAGGGTAAAAGGGAGACCTTTGATTCCATATGGGAACCATTCATTCTCTTTATGGAAAATATGGATATGTCTGAAGCGCCACAAGGGGCTGAGGAAACGGGAAATGTTTAAGTGGTGAGACTATCCTTTTTCTTTTCTCAATTTCTATTTAGTATTTTACTTTCACCAGTGTATAATTTTTTCTTTTTTCCTTTTTTGATGTATTTTGTATATTTTATTTATTTAGTTATTTGGCCACAATAATGTTTTGTCAATTATGAAAGCTGTGATTGAAAATAAGGGTTATTCCACCAAATATTGATTTCTGAACTCTTCCTAAGTTAAAACATTAGTATTGTGTTGTTTAAAAATGAATATGAACTTGTTTTCTTTGCATTATTCAAGGTCTGAAAACACTTTTTTGTTATTTTGACCAGTTGTCATTTTCTGCAAATAAATGCTCTAATTGACAATATTTTTTATTTGGAATGTGGGAGAAATGTTGTCAGTAGTTTATAGAATAAAACAAAAATGTTCATTTTACTAATTTTACTCAAACACATACCTATAAATAGTAAACCAGAGAAACTGATTATTTTGCAGTGGTCTCTTAATTTTTTCCAGAGCTGTATATAGTCAGTATGATGTTCTGCCATGATATGGATTTTGCAATACCATGGATACTGTGATAAATTAATTAAAATATAAGGCATTTATACTAGCGACAATTCTGGCGACTTTGGGGAGAAAGAAAACATTTGCACAATGAAAACATTTAGATGCATAATATTGTCCGTCGTCTCACTGTGTTTGGTATTATAAAGATAAAACACATGTATTTATTTTATTACCAAATATTAAATTCATATACATTAATATAAAAATTAAATATTACATTTTGAATACCGTGATATAATACCGATACCGTCCAGACAGTGGAAAATACTGTGATATTAATTTGAGTTCATATCGCCCACCCCTATGATTTCTGGCAGTAGCATGCTCCAGTGACATGGACTTAAAGGAATAGTTCACCCAAAAATGAAAATTTGGTCATCTGCCATCCATGTCAGCCTGAACAAATATTAGTTTTTGAGAGAGTAGATTTAGAGCCAGTGAGGAGTAGTTCAGTTTTACTACTGTTGAATTTTAGGTAGTTGTTTGTCATCCATATCTGTAAGTCATGGAGACAAGCAGTGAGAATACTGGAGGGGAGAGTATAAGTGGGCTTAGTGGAAACATAAAGCTGCGTATTGTCAGCATAACAGTGAAAATTAATACCATAACTTGTGCACATATGTCCAAGTCCTAGTGCAAATAGTGCATCCTAAAATTCCAACTGGGGAGCAACTTTTTGAAAAATGCAATTTAATTCCAGGAAGTAAATATGGGCTTAAAAACTCAGTTTCTGTTTAGGTTTTTTTGGATAAATGGCTTTGATCTAGTGTATTTTGTAAATACCCCACAGGAAGGCAGTAATCGGGGGTATGTTGGCTGGGGCTCTGGGGCAGTTCCTGGCCAGTCCTACTGACCTGGTCAAGGTCCAGATGCAAATGGAGGGAAGGCGTAGGCTGGAGGGCAAACCACCACGGTGTGTATGTTTTCTTTTTTTCTCTTTAGAACTCTTTCTCTCTGTAGTGCATGGCAGTTCTTAGTGGGCCTGTGTGTGTGTTTTAAAACTGTCATGTACAGCATTTGTGTCATACTCCAAATGTATGAGAGGAAATTGAACTGTCATTGCAGAGTGCATGGAGTGTACCATGCGTTCATGAAGATATTCTCAGAGGGGGGAATCCGGGGACTGTGGGCTGGATGGGTACCCAATGTACAGAGAGCTGCCCTGGTCAACCTAGGAGGTACAAGCGTAAATGGAAACATGTAAAATGGGATTACAGTAAAATCCTGCTCAATATTTCTCACTTTAGTTTTTTTCATCAGATCTCACAACATATGACACTGTGAAGCACTTTCTACTGAGAAATACCTCACTACAAGACAACAGCCTTTGTCATGGTTTAGCAAGGTAAGATAATGTAATGATTATAGTGGCTATCGTGTGAATAATGTTTTAACTATACATTATTGCATTCAGCAAATTAATTATATTGTGGTGTTTCTTTATCTATCAGTGTTAATTCTGAAAGAACGATCTAGTATAAAAGACCAACAAATAGGATTTCAGTAAATCAACTTCATTAAATGTTCCTGCCGCATCCAGCACATGTTCAGGTTTGGTAGCGGCCACCATGGGAACTCCTGCTGATGTCATCAAAACCCGAATCATGAATCAGCCCAGGGACGTTAATGGCAGGTGAGGTTACTCGATCACAAGATGAAGTGCACTTGTTCATGTGGTAATCCTCAAGATTACCATTACATTAAAATTTTTTTAAGGTCCCATATTCTACACTTCCCAGTGTTTCATTTTATCTCTTGAGGTCCATTCAGAGCTGTGTGTGTGGTGTCATGCACCAAAAACACTCGCAATCCAATTTTACACGTTTATTTTCCAGCATCTCTCTGAGCCTTACCAAGAACACACTATTTCTGTTGCTGTGTCTTTAAGGCTCATTAATATTAACGACCCTCTGTTCCAATTGGCTAATCGTTTCAAGAGTGAAACATGAGACGCTGGGCCGCGGCGTCTCAGCTACAGGTAGGGAAAACTCTCCGGTGATAAACAATGACAACCGCTCAACCGCTTTGAAAAAAACACTTTGTTAGCTTATTATTTCTTACAAAAATGATAATGAGCGAACCTTTGTGATGCCACAAAGTTACGGAAGTCCAAACGGCTCGTTTAGAGGCTCGCTTTTCTAATATGGATTGTGTGGATTTAGTTGTGCGTTTTGATACTTTCACCATGTTTAGATAGCACATCCAACTCCTTTATAATCAAAGAGGCAAGGGAAATCCAGTTTTACACGAAATGAGACCTTTAATCCTAGGAAGCAGTTATGGCTAGCATCTTGATTTTGGTTTGTTGGTAATTGAAGGATTGTTGAAGTTGGTGATGAACTGCTTATGTCTGAAATGACTGTGGTAGTAACCTTTAGGTGTCAGCTGATGGGGATGTGGGTTAAGTTATCTGTCATAGCTTGCAGCTTTGGTGGTAATACAGACTGGCCTGCAGATGGCACTTGCTTGCTTAGACAGTAGACGTAAGGTAGCGCCCCCTAGTGTTGTATAGCAAATGGATGTGCAAGGTTTACATACCTCTGTTCCTATAGAGGAATTACTTTCATGATGTGTTAAACATCTGTCTCAAAGTCTAGTCTTGTGTATTTATATAGTCCTTTATCACAGTCAAGTCTCAAAGGGCTTTGCATACAATCGTGTGACATGTCATCATATAGGCTACATCCAATAGTCATATGCATAATTCATATACATACTATAAATCATATGCCCTATTACACATAACGCCTATGGGCAATTTAGAGTCTTCAATTCACCTGACTTGCATATCAGTCACTGTAGGAGGAAACCCACGCAAATATTTAACTTTTTTCCCCATTGAATGAACTCTGTGTTAAATATTTGGAATACTGTATGTATTTATGTGAAATATCCCTTATGGGAAGCTGCTGTTGTCTATAGACCAATCATGTGACCACTCGTGTCTCAAGAAACCAATCATGTGTCTCAGTTCAGATGATTTGTTGCACCTCCACAGCTGGAACCCTGAGGAATGCCATCGTGTACCGCAACACGTCGGTGTAGGTTTTTAATATTTATGCCATGCATTAGCCATTCAAATAAAGGTTTTTTTAAATATTTGTGTGAGAAGAGTGCCTTGGATACGCTTTTTTACGTATGTCCGTCCGTCCGTCCGTCCGTCCCATTCTCATGAACGCGATATCTCAGGAACGCCTTGAGGGAATTTCTTCAAATTTGGCACAAATGTCCACTTGGACTCAAGGATGAACTGATTAAATTTTGGTGGTCAAAGGTCAAAGGTCAAGGTCACTGTGACTTCACAAAAGATGTTTTTGGCCATAACTCAAGAATTCATAGGCTAATTATGACAGAATTTCACACAAATGTCTAATAGGATAAAATGATGAAGTGATGATATTTTATATCCAAAAGTTCAAAGGTCAACTTCACTGTGACATCATAATGTTTTGCTTACCACTGTAGCTGAGAAAACCATCTTGGGTCATTCTACAAAAACGGTGGAAGTGCTGTCACTTACTTTTGCAGACACCAAAATCCTTGAAGTTGACCTAATAATCACATTAATTATATATGTTCAATAAATAAAGACTGTCCTTGCAATGATAAAACAAAGTTTATTGGCAGAGGCATACAACCACGAGGCGGTTATTTCTAGTTTTCTATTTCCTCTGCACTGAATAGTCGTCTGAATCAGAATTGTTCAAATGTGCAGATCTCAATCTGTGTAAGACCTGCATAATTTTACACTTTACCTCTGAATCCAGCCCTGATCTTATGTCACTAATAAACCACTACTTATCTTCCCAGCGGCCGGCTCTACAAGTCATCTATTGATTGCTTGGTCCAGTCTGTCAGAGGAGAGGGATTCGCTTCTCTCTACAAAGGATTCCTGCCAACATGGATGAGAATGGTATTGCACAATACTGTTATCTTTCTTGCAATCTTTCAGTCACGTGGTCAAATAAAGTTCTCAATGAAGGCCAAGATCTAGAATGTGTTACCTGGGGTGCAGTAGTTGGGGAAATAGGGGTACCGAATACCCAGGGCCCCAAGCTGACAGAGGGCCTCTAAAGTGTCTAAAGTGCCTTTTGTAGTCCTAAAGTGTGTAATATATACTGTATACTTTCATTTCACACTGCTCTTTGAAACAGGGTTTGGTTGAAATCTAAAAAACGATCACATCTCAACCTTTATTTGGACTGGTGCCACTACATTCTGTGCAATTACATCCAAAGGGGCCAAAAGCCACATTTTGAGTGTGTGCCAAACAATAAAAACAGCACATCTTATTGTGTTAAAAAGTAGGAAGCAGGAATAAATTTTGGCTCTGTTTTTCCAGTGCAGACTAAAAAGCAGAATTTGACAGAAAGACAGATTTTGAACAAGGGACTACAGGTGAAAGTTTGGTTATGACATCCAATTAGCTAAAGGTAGCGCCCAAAACCTATGATTTCAATTAGGGATGTGTCTGATAATTGATCAGAAAATGAAGGTGTGGAGGTGTGTTTGTCATAGATGGAATAATGGCAGTGTGGGGATGACAGAGTAGTGGAGGGGGCCCAAAAATCCTAGCTACGCCCCTGTGTGTTACAGATAACTCAGCGAGATCAATTGAATTAGAAATAATTGAATTCAAACAACTGACTGTTTTATCATTTCCATTTGCAGGCGCCATGGTCGATGACATTCTGGCTGACATTTGAACAGATCAGGAAGGCAGTAGGCGTCAGCTCATTCTGACACCTGGATTACCTTCATGTGCTTTCATGACAAGAAACTGCTACTCTTGTCAGATGTTTGGTTGTCTACATTAGTAGCTGGATGATGGCTTAAAAAAATACATATTAACAAACAGGAACAGCAAGTTTACATGTTTCATCTGTGGATGCTCCTTCCCCTGTAGTGAGATCTCAAGGTTTCTATTATAAATGGTGAAACAGTTTATCACTGCAGTATTTCCTGTATTCACTGACAGATAAAATGAGTCTTTTGTGGTACTTGACTCTAATCCCAGCACTGCCACAAATATGGGAAATGTTGCACTATAAACATAACCATCATAACCATGGTCACCACCATAGTCATCTGACTATGGTGTCACTGGAATCTGTAGCTAATGTTTTTGTGTAAAGCTGATATTGACATCTGTTTTGCGAGCTGTAGAGACATTGCCATTGGTGACAAAGGTCTGCTTAGGAAGTATTTGAAGTTACTGAGCAACCCTTGGGATGTGACCTGGTCGTACAACCAAGCACCAAGCAAGGGACACATGTTCCTTTCCTTGTTCTCTTTTTATTTACTGTCACTAGAGGGGTATATTACAAAGTTAGACTATGGGGTTTGCAAGTTAACTTCAGGTTTAACCTGGATTTCCAGATTTTTTTTTAAGCGGGGTACATCACCATGGTAACCTCACTAATCAACTCCTAGAACATTGCATTCAAATGAAGTAGTAAAAATAACTGCACAGGGAGATACTATTGAATCAACGCATAGCAAGAAGGGTCTTCTCAGGGCAACAGGGTTTAGAGACTGGCAGAACGACTTTTTTTTTTTTTTGGCAAAATATTTTTATTGAAAACAGTATTAAAAGACAACAATGACCAAGTGGGTGTACATTTTTTTGTGAACAATTGTTTTTTATTGAAAATCAACAAAATACATCACAATACACGTACATTTTTTACCCCCCCCTTAAGTGGGTGTACATTTTAGAATTTTTTTACCATAGAAAAGTGACAGTAAGGAAGTAAGTGACAGTAAGTGTCTTTGAGTCACTCTGATTTCCACTGTAGGAGAAGGCGACGTCTGGCTAGTAAAGATGTGAAATTAATAATTTCTTTTTGCACAGAATTTAATCGAGACTGGCAGAACCACTTTGTTCTCCACCATGATTTTTTGTATCAGATACATCTTTGTAGCATTTCCAGGCCATTTGCCCACTAGAGGGCCTATCAAATAGCAGGTAGCTTACATTGTAAGTAGTTGACTACAGTGATTATTAATGAATTAAATGTACTTTTGCATCATTAATGTGCTGACATTCTTTCATAGGATTCCTCAGTGATTAGTGCAATAGACTGCACCCATATTCCATCACCGCAGCTCTGGGGAACATGAGGCGACTTTTGTGAATAGAATCCTCCTCCTGTTACAAAAGAACCCATCGTTGTTGCTGTCCATGCCTTCATCTTCTCACGGCTGGACTACTGCAACACATTCCTCACGGGGATCCCTGGCAGGAGCATCCAGAAGCTCCAGTATATTCAGAACAGCGCTGCCAGGATCCTGATGAGAGTGTGAGAATAGGAACACAACACCGATTTTGTTTTTACTGCACTGGCTCCCTGTCTCTTTCAGGGTTGACTACAAAGTCCTGCTACTTACCTTTGCGTAAATGGACATGCGCCTCCCTACCTCAAGGAACTGATTACCCCACAAACCTCCATCCACACTCTCAGATCTAGCAACCGTTTGCTCCTCTGGGCCCTCGGTACCAAGCTCCACACCATGGGGGATCGGGCTTTCTTCTACACCTGGGAACAGCCTCCCTAACCAATATGGGCACCAAAGACCTTGAACTCTTTTAAGACAGACCTAAAAACCTTTTTCTTCAGGAAGGCTTTTTCTTGTTAACTTTTGTTCAGTGATTTTCTTTTGTTGTTTTCGTTTTGTTTTTAACTCTATAGAACTTTGAGATTCACTGTGAATGAAAAGTGCAGATAAAATGCATTATTATTATTATTGTTACCTCCGACAAGGAGGTTATGTTTTCTGTGCCATTTGTTTGTTTGTCTGTTAGCAGGATTACGGAAAAACTACTGGCCCGATTTTCATGAAACTTGGTGGAAGGGTGTAGCATGGGCCAAGGAAGAACCCATTAAATTTTGGAGCGGATCCGGATCCGACTCACGAACAAGCAATAATAGCACGAACCTTGGCGGAGGTCTGCGCTCTCTGAGTGCCCTTCTAGTTAATATTATTATTATTATTATAGGATAGGCTGTAACTTCTTATATGTTATATTATCAAATAGATGCAGCCATGAGTAATACATGAGGAATAGGTTTCCAGCTAACTAAAAGACAAAAGCAGAAATGAGCTCATTTCTGCTTAAAAAAGCAGAAATTAGTTTGATTCACACAAACTGTGATTTTCAAGCAGTCAGTGTGATCATGCACAATGATAAGGATAATGATGACAATGCACTTCAAAAATGTCTCAAATGCAATACTTACACATGTGACCATAAGTTTTTAAGTCATGGTCCTTTATGCAATGATTAACACTTGCCACCCTACAACCCTTTGGAACATGTTTAAAATGTTTTTTTCTCATTTTGCCAAGGCTGATTGTCCACCATGATTTTTTATATCAGATGCGTCTTTGTAGCATTTCCAGCCCATTTTCCCACTAGAGGGCCTCTATCAAATAGCAGGTAGCTTACGTTAGTTGACTATAATGATTAATAATGAATGAAATGTACTTTTGCATATTAAATGTGCAATAGGTTTCACCCATATTCCATCAAACTGTGATTTTCAAGCTGTCACTATAATCATGCACTATGATAATGATGACAATGCACTAACTTCAAAAACAGTCATACATTGGTGTAGATTGGTGTTGCAACCATGGAATTGTCCTTTTAAAGTGAATTGTCAAATAAATAAACTAAACTAAAAGTCTCAAATGCAATACTTATGTGACCATAAGTTTTTAGTTCATGGTCCTTTCATGGTCTTTTCATGGTCCTTTATGCAATGATTAATACTTGCCACCCTACAGCCCTTTGGAACACTTTTGAAATGGTTTGTCTTGTCGTGGTGTGTTAGAGGACCACAATGGAAATAAGCCCTCGAGCTTTTTTGTGTATTTTAATCCTCGACAATTTAAAAAATCTTATATGGGGACTGTTATCATGATTAGTCTATCATGTATGTTTTTCAATTTTTGTCAAATCTATCTGTCTATATGTCTAACCCGTTGTATGCGATTGCAAGGTTGCCATTTTGCTGATTTGGAATTTTTGATTTTCTAAAACATTGACTGTTTGGAGATACATGTTTTTTTTCCATTTTCAATGTTTATTTGAATAGGGACAGATGCGTAGACATAGAGCATTTTAACGAAAATAGTCTGATGTCACATATCATAACATTTATAGCCTAAGCTAATTTGCGATGTTTGTCCCTAGATGGGCTTTTGCAAAAAACATTTGGTAACACTTTACAATAAGTGTACATTAATTAAGGGTTAGTTAATGCTTAACAAGCATTAACTAACCCTTAATTAGGGTTAGTTAAACCCTTAATTAACAGTTAACTAATGTGTCTGGTAATAATTTACTAATGGTGTTCATGTTAACTAAGGTTTTAATTTATACATTATTTAATAGTTTATAAAGATGACTATTAAATAATGTATAAATTAAGACCTTAGTTAACATGAACACATTAGTAAATGATTACCAGACACATTATTTAACTGTTAATTAAGGGTTAGTTAATGTTTATTAAGCATTAACTAACCCTTAATTAATGTACCCTTATTGTAAAATGTTACCACATTTTGTTAAAAAACAGATGTAACAAAAAGATAACAAAAAAGAAATGAGGAAAGAGAGAGAAAGACAACATGACGGTATGACTGGTTCAGAAACAGTTTCAGTTTTATTTGTGTGTATAAGTGTTCCCCATTATGATCATTTTTTAGATGTGTGGGTCGTAAAATCCATATATTAACCCCCTGTATAGTGAAAGCTGGTGGAAAGGAGGTGTTGATGACGGAAAGTCTGAGTCAGATTTCCATTTCCTCTTCTTCTGCCTAACTCGTTATTACCAGTTTGCAGTGGAACGGCACTGGTTATCTCAATGCTGTTTCACAACTGTGTTTCAGCAGTGTTATGGCAATAAAAACAGCATAACACCACAATGATATGGTTATGTTTTCATGGTTTCAGATGAGATCCAATATTCTGCCATAGTGTATTTATCATATAATTTACATTAAATCTGTAGAATAACACATTCAACCACTATAACGTTTGTTTCATGTTCCATCATTTTTTTCACACAGCCACATTATATCACATGATTTACAAAGACAGTAGTGACATCTATAGCCATTCCCAGCATGTGCAAAAAAAGAGTGATTCAGTCATTGAAATGATCACTATTACACTACTCCACTTTCTGGGTCAGTGGTTCTCAACATGGGGTCCCGGGACCACCAGTGTTCCTTGAGGGGTCCCCAGCAACCTGATGAATTGTTAAACTTCACTATTATTTAATTTACAAGAAGTTAACGCATTTTGAGAATGTAGAAGAATGACTATTTTAATCATTGTTCCACTATTATCTCTCTAACTAAAATACAGGGAATTGTCATGGACAAAATCATATCTAACAATAAAAATATTCTCAGTTTTGGCTCTGAGAGACAAAATGGGGGTTATTGGTCCCAATGTGTATATGAAAAAGGTTGAGAATCACTGTTCTAGGTCATCCATAACATCTCATCACAATGACAAAGCAAAATAATAACATAAACTTAAGTTTATTCGTTTATTTCAAAAGCAAATGTTTCAAGTGTTTCATAGTCAGGAAGGTACAAAAAAGTAAATGACATCATTACAGTTTTGTTGAAAACTCACTTCTGATTGGCCAATGAAGGCATTCTGAGGTCTGTTATTTCTAATCATGTCATTCTGCAGTCAAGAAATCCAGTCCATTTTGTTGATGTCTAAACAAATTAACATTTGCCAAAACAACATTTCTCTTTACTGCAACATTACTATATTACTGTAACTACATTACTGCAGAGAGTCATGCTGGACTACTTGTGGCTTATTTTGTGATAATGGTCATTTAATTATTTCAAAGGCAAAGGTACAAAGTGCTTCACAGTCAGGGTAGTAAAAAGTAAATTACAATAATACATAAGGTGATCCAAGGTAGATGTTTATGTCTAGCAGAGATAACATGCAGCAAAGCAAGGACTGTGAATGTGTGCAGGAGTCACTTGAAGACAGACTCAAGATAGATGTGATGTCCTAATTTCAGGGTTAAAGACTCTCATCAGTAGTACTAATGTACAAGTGACAGCTTGTCCTTCAGCAAAATGTGGCCTTGTCATGGCATGTATGCTGGTTTACTCAGGCAGTACATCTCTGTTGAGGAAGTTCCACTGTTCCTCCTCTTCCTCTCCCGGATCTTGGAAACCATCAGGTAGAACACCTCCACGATGTTGAGGAGTAGAGAGACGAAGGCCACCGCCAGCATGAAGATGATGAAGATGCTTTTCTCTGTGGGACGGGTTATGAAGCACTGTACCTCGCCCTTGCAGGGGTACGTGCTAAACGTGATCTTGGACGGCATGAAGATGAAGCCGTAGAGGTAGTACTGGCCCACGATGAACGCCACCTCCAGCAGGATCTTGAAGAATAGCTGGGCCATGTAGCTGACCAGCAGGCAGCCCTTGAGCTGAACTTTGCCGTGCTCGTCGGAATACTTCGGAGTTTTCATCATCCCGTTCTTACCGATTTTCTTCTCCAGGCGACTCCTCAGCTTGTTTTCTCTGCGGATGACGAGCAGGACGTGGCCCAGGTAGATCAGCGTCGGCGTCGAGACGAAGAGGATCTGGAGGACCCAGAAGCGTGGGTGGGACATGGGGAAGGATTTGTCGTAGCAGGCGTTCCTGCAGCCGGGGGAATTGGTGTTGCAGTCCATGTTTCCTTGTTCATCTCCCCATACCTTGTCTAACCCAGCAGCCAGGATGAAGACTCTGAACAGAAATAGAACACTCATCCAGACCTTTCCTACCACAGTGGAGTGTGACTGCACCTTGTCCAGCAAGGAGGCCAGGATCGACCACTCCCCCATGATGACAGTGTGGCTGCAGCAACAGTAGGAAAGAGAAACAGGAGATTAATTTTCATAGAATATGTGTTTTACACTAAAATGTAAGAATTTGTTGCCCATGCAACCCTTTTCCCATCAGATATTTACCCTGAACAAGCAAAGAAAACAACTATGGATACAGAATTAACTTGTGTTTGTGTCATGTCAGTAAGTAAAAGATATAAACTTGCAGCTCAGACATCTGAATCTACTGATATTACTGGACTGACCATAGCCAATTTTGTGCCAATATTCAATATCTTTAAATTTTAAAATGTTCATACTAAAACAAAAAGTATTCCCCCCAAATTTGATTCTGGTCAGGGCAAAAAAAAGCCTCAGAAACAGGATTTAGACCATTATGGGATATTAAAAAATTCAATTGAAAATGCCAATACATTTCAGTGTTCTGAACATTTCATTTATCCAAACCTGCATTCCTGCAGGGTTTGAAAAAATATTCTACCATGGTTAAATAACGTTCATTCTCAATCATTATGTTCACACTGGGTATTACAAACCTTTTCGACATTAATTTTGATTGATTTGTTTATCTCATTGTATGTATGTATCTCATTATGTTTAGTTATTTGCTTATTCATTTACATACAATTGGATGCCTTCAAAATAAATATGTAAAATTGTTCAAAATAACCTGTGGAAACTATATGTGAAACTGCATAACATGTAAATAATTCCATATTTTTATTAGACATTGAATCATTATATATGCAAGATGATCTCTAGCAACTTCCTCACCTGTTCTATGTGGAAAAAAGAAACAAATAATTTTAAAGAAGTATTTTAAAAAAAAAAGAAACCTTTACCTCAAATCGCTTTAAACTTTTTAAACTAAACAAAAAGTGAACTGACACTAGCCTTGCTTGCCTTTGAGCTGATTGGTAATAAACTGATATTATATTTTCTGGACATACAGTATATTTTATAATCTTCATAGAATAGCAACTGTTCCTACCTCAGTAGTGAGTATTGCCTCCTTCAACCAGTTCCTGTATTCTGAGTTTGATTCTCTCGCTTCCCTCTTATAGCTCTGAAGATTTACATTGCAGAATCATCAGATTCCTCCCAGTCTAGATCTGGTGCAACCTGCCACTGACAGACTCTCCACACCCAGACACCCCCCTCTTCCCCCCTGCTGTGACTAGACTGTCAGGCATTCATCTATGAGTATCACCACTGTGTTGAAATATATAATGTCAAGAAATGACAACTCTGGCCTAAGGTCAAGATATGTCAAACAAAACAGCCATCAGTCTGTGTTAACAGGGTTTGTAAACAGTAACCCGATAATACATTTTCTGCTGCCCTACAAATGTTAACGGTAGGTAAATCTTGTGGTATTTAAAGCTGTGATAAGCCCACTATTTCACACCTGATTGTAGACATAAATTAAATATCATCAGCAGTGATATATGTGATAAGTGTTGTGCCTCTGCTATAGGAAATATCTCCCATATGTTTTGGTTTTGTAACCCGGTTAGGCATCTATGGACATCTGTGGCTGAATTGTTGGGGGAATTTTTCTCTAAATCTCTACCTTTCTGTCCAGCCTTGTTTCTGTTTGGTTATAATCCTAATTTAGTTTTAACCTATCAGGATAAAAGAATATTACTGGCAGCCTCAACAGCTGCTAAGAAAAACAATAATCAAGAGCTGGTTTGAGGAAAATCTTCCACTACAGGAGACCTGGAATACAATCTTTATTGATATATTACAGCTTGAGTTGTCCACTTCGAAGGTTAATAATGCTCACAGTAACACCATTGACAATTGGACCCGTACTATTACTCACTTCAGTACTCCGTTCTAATTTTCTTTCTATCCATCTTAACCAAGGTTGGCATTCTTTGTTATTCTTTGTTATTGTTGTTGTTGTTATGATTGTTCATTGTTTGTTACTGTTTTCTTGTTTTTCTTGGGGTTTTTTTGTTCTTTCGTTTGCTTTTATTGTTAGCTATCACTTTTATATTTTCATTATCCTTGATGAGGATTATACTGTTGTTCTTGCTTGCTGCTTGTCATTAACATGAAATTTAAAACTCAATAGATAATAGTTCAAAAAAATAAAATAAAATAAAAAATCTGTGATAAGCAATTTTCCGACCACTAGAGGGTGACAGGTACCGCAACACATTTGTAAATAAAGCACAGCAAAGCTGCTGGACTACGGAAGCCCCTAAAAACAAACCTAGTGAAGGACCGTGCATAAAGAGAGAGAAGAGTCGCCGGTTACCAGTCTCACTTTGCCACATTTTTCTCCCACTGAAGGTTATATGTCCCACAGTGACAAGTGAAGAGGTAGGTAGCAAGTTTACTAGTTTAACAAGTTTACTAGTTTAACAAGTTTACTTGCCCGCTTCATCCATTCCGCCGATACAAGAGTTTTTTTCAGGAATGGGAGGGGGTTTTAAACAGCGAGGGAGGAGACAAGCTAGTTTTAAAAAAATGAAAAGCTACTGAATGGGTTGGGAGGAGCTTAGAGTCGGTCCGACTTTTGACAACGAGCTTTAGAAAAGAGGTGAAAACAACAACACAGCTGGCCCGATGTGTGGATATTGGTTTATATTACTATGTCTCAATGAAATCTCCAAATAGCACACGTTAGTTTCAGGATTGGTTATAAGGTTTGATATCGCTTATTGCAGGTTTAAGTAACGTTAGTGGAATTATTTAAGCAATAACAGTGTCGCATTGCTTTAATTCATATAATTGAATTTAATTGAACACACGCTGTGCTTGTTGCATAGTAATGTATCTTTACAGTGCAGTGTTTAGGATTTACAAGAGAGTGCAGTAAATACAAACTACCAGGTTCCATAGTGGATGGTTCCAAGCTATTCCTGGTCAGCTTGTAGATGCTTTTCAATCACTTTTCAAGTGATGTGGTGACGATTCAGTAGGTCCAGTATGGAGCAGGAGGGTTAGGGTTATGGTAGATTAGATGTTCTACTGTGGTAGATTTAATATTCTACTGTAATTAGTCTACTAGTCTTATTTGTCTAATGGCACATCTTGGTAGAGAGACCACAGTTCCCAGTAGTGCCCTACTCTTATACTGGTTTCCTGAGTGATTGGGATAGAGTATCTATGGTGGCCCAGGATTTAGATCTACAGCCTCAATCAGTATCCCTGTCATGGTGGCAAGTGACACCAGTGTGGAAGAGGCATTGTAGACAATAAGGAGTCTTTTCTAACTTTAATTTAACCTTTATTTCACCAGGTTAGTCACACTGGCATTTAGAATCCCTTTTTCAGGGGAGACCTGGCCAAGAAAGCAGCAGCATGACAAAGGGAAAAAGTTGCAGACCAACAACACACATCAATGTACAATGTCAAAATACTGTCAAATCAGCATAATAAATCATGACTTCCAGTCCGTGATCATCATAAGACAAGCAACCACCAAAATGAAAAAAATGAAAAAAATGAAAATTTAACTTCTGCATTCTTCCTATACCACACGCTATCAACACAACATACATCAAGTTGATGATGTAAAGGCTATAGTAGCTACTCGATCCGGACTTGGTCTCGAGTCCGGACCTGAGTCCACTTTTCTGTAGACTCGGACTTGTCTTGCTCTCCGTCACTATTGGATGTGGACTCTATGTTTTGTTTTACCTGCCTTTTTCTCAGCATATCTATGGTTTGTTAAAAGATGCACAGCATGCTTTTTTGAGTTGATTTGTTCAGGACTTGGTCTAGACTCAGTTGCACCCGGTCTTGGACTTGACGTGCACTCTTTCACGTCTTCATTTTGAGAGAGTAGTACACATCTGTTCAAACGCCTTATCTCAGATGAATAGGGAGTATTTGTGACAGCAACTTGGGTGCGGTGTGTGTGCGTGACATATCCCTCGGTCAACGTGGGAGGTAAAGCAAAAAAAATTTTTTTATGTTACATGCCTTATGATGAGAATATCTAGTTATAAGGGTCATCAAGTCTTTCTTAACAGGAACTGAGTGTGATGCAACATTCCAAGAACTATCGGGAGTTGGGCTGAGTGAAAGGAGAAGCTGCAGGCAGAAGTGTAGATGCCTGAGTCAGGCAGATCCAACCCATAGAGGTTAGCAGTATTTAAGTCTCATCCTGGTCAGTAAGTCTACTACTTACCGGCACTCTTCCTCTTCTGTGCTTTCAATGCTGAAGCCCAAACAGGCGAGTACATTTTGACAATAACCTCTAATGAAAACATTAATTTAAGGACATTGTTTCAGTATTATTATTTCTCAGCAGTGCAGCAAGTCAGTAATAGAAATTGAATATTATGTATTTTAGTGTTTCTTAAAGACAAATCAATAGCTATTCCAAGTTACTCTCTTCCATATGGGTAACACTTTACAATAAGGGTACATTAATTAAGGGTTAGTTAATTAAAGGTTAACTAACTTTAATTAACAGTTAACTAATGTGTCTGGTAATCATTTACTAATGGTGTTCATGTTAACTATACATTATTTAATAGTCATCTTTATAAATTATTAAATAATGTATAAATTAATACCTTAGTTAACATGAACACCATTAGTAAATTACACAGTAGTTAACTGTTAATTATTATTATTAAGCATTAACTAACCCTTAACTTAGTGTACCCTTATTGTAAAGTGTTACCCCTATATGTTTTTAGTTATCTACTATTTTGAGTCCCTAAAATGTCTATTATATAATTATATTGTCTAATCTCTGTAAGTCTTAAATTCAGTTTTATAGGTCTTAAAAATGCTGTGGTTACCTGGTGCATTGTTCTCCTGATGAGAAATCAGCCCTACCATATAGTCTTCATATTTCGTTCTCATTGGCATTAATAATGTCTGAAATTTAAGTGGACGAGAGTTGCAAATGACCTGAAATATATAACTGCATCCTTGTACTAATCTCACTTCAAATTAAAAGTTTAACCCAAACACTGATTGAGTCTGACCAAGGAATTTGTCCAGCTAAAACATTTCCACATTTTTTTCCATTTAAAGTTTTACAGTCTCTTATTTCTCCTCTGTATCTTTTTATCTGTGCAGGAATTCTCCCCTAAAACTTGACCACATTTTTCCTCTTATCAAAACCTAATAGTGAGTTTGCTGTCTGTGTGTTCTCTCATATAGTTCACAGGTTAGTTTCCAGCCATGGGTGACTGGTCTTACCTGTCGGGTCTGCTGGACAAGGTTCAGTCTCACTCCACCGTGGTGGGTAAGGTATGGATGAGCGTCCTCTTCCTCTTCAGGATCTTCGTCCTGGGCGCTGCCGCCGATAACGTCTGGGGAGACGAACACTCCGACTTCTACTGTAACAACCAGGAGCCGGGATGCCAACACGCCTGCTACAACTGGAAGTTCCCCATATCCTACGTCCGCTACTGGGTCCTCCAGATCATCTTCGTGTCGACGCCGACCCTGTTCTACCTGGGCCACGCCATCCACGTCGTCCACAGGGAGAAGCGGATGAGGGAGCAGCTGCAGAACCAAACTGCAGGAACGGGGGTGTACCTGAAGCAGCCCAAGTACACAGACGACAGAGGGAAGGTGAAGATCAAAGGCATCCTCCTCCGCAGCTACATCACCCAGCTGGTCTTCAAGATCCTCCTGGAGGTGGCGTTCAGCGTGGGCCAGTTCTACATCTTCGGCTCCATCTTCATGGACGACATCTTCCACTGTACCCAGAGTCCACCTTGCGCCCGCTCCAGCGGCGCCGAGTGTTTCATATCTCGTCCCACGGAGAAGAACATCTTCATCATCTTCATGCTGGTGGTGGCCGGGGTTTCGGTGCTCCTCAGCATCGTTGAGATCATCTACCTCCTGTGCGTCAGGTGTAAAGACGCCAAGAAGCGGCACACTCGGGAGCATTTTGTGAGTTTTGAGCAGCACCAGTCCGACCTGGCGAGGAGCTCCAATGTGACGAGCCGCCATGGAGGTTTCCCATCATCGCCTCCTCCTCCTCTTCTGAGTGTAGCGGACATCTGCAATGACGACAGCTGCATTGACTTAGTCAATAAAGAGAAGCACACATGAACGGTTTGACTTGACGACATTTTATATTTCAGCTGATGTGTGAATTATCATCCTCTCAAAATGTAACATTTGCTCTTGCCAAATTGATACTGCTTTTATATAGTTAATACCCACTTGATTGTATTACAGTAAAGGCTCCATAGTATACAGTTTTCATCATTTTGTTTTCAAATCTACTATGGCTCAGGATAAGAATGCTGTTGTCCATGATGTTTTTCAAATAAATGTTTCGTTAAAAGTTTATTTCAGTTAGTTAAATTGAATGAATTTGAAGACTCAATCCTCAGAATATTGGACCCTGATTGGCCAACAAAACCAGCTCCTCTAATACAGTGATTCTCAACCTTTTTCATATCAAGGACCCCTAATTTAGTCCACATTAGGGCCACAGACCCCCATTTGATGAGATTTTGTCTCTCAGACCCAAATTTGTTAGATATGATTTTGGCCAGAATTCCATGACTATCTGTATTGTAGGTAGAGAGATAACAGTGAAACTATGATCAAAACAGTCATTCTTCTACATTCTCTAATTGTGTTCACTTCTTGTAAATGAAATAATGCTAAAGTTTAACAATTCATCAATTTGCTGGGGACCCCCTGGAATCCCCTCAAGGACCCCTGGTAATCCGCGGACCCCACTTTGATCCACTGCTCTAATATAAATGAGGTAAACCTGCTGAGCAATCTCGCACCCAGAACTTCCAGGAAACTGGCGAGTTTGTTCATAGAGGGGTGACTATAACCGCACAAAATGCAGGGGGCGCTATTAGGTTTTCTTTTTGAATTGGCCAAATGCGAGAGGTCTGAAATAACATTTCCAAGTCGGCTTGGTAGTTAAGCACGTGATCTCTGTGAAGCAATTTAACTATGTTAGATGTGCTTATTGTCGTGGTAACACTTTAGATTAGGGAACACATATTAACTACCAACTATGGGCTTTACCTCAATAGTTTAATAATTTTTCTCAATAATATGTGATACTAGCACCTTATAAGCCCCATACTGAGCAAAGCAGACTAAGAGCCCAATTCATGTGCAATAACTTCCTTACTGACTGCTATAAGCGCTAATTAGGAGGTGATTGAGGGAAAACTCATAGTTAATGGGGTATACTTGTAGAATACAATAGTGCAGAATAAGGTGCTAATAAGTGGTTTGTAATGACTAATAATGAACCAGCACACTACTAATATGCATGTTAATAAGCAACTTATTAATAGTTGATATGTGTTCCCTAATCTAAAGTGTTACCATTGTTGCATACAGACACTTCTGTTAGGTATTTGAACCCCAGCCTAGTACCACCATGAATACCCATGCGTGGAACTTGGAAAAACAATATTATACTAAAATCTGTAACAAAACATTAGACAGGACACAAAATATCAGCAACAACTTGAATATCTGTCTGAAACTGCCTGTAAAAAGGGATGGCTTTTTGAAAATGCAAATAAATACAGAAATCAAAATTTAACAATGTCTTCATTAAACATCTTTGATCATATATGTACTGTATATAATTAGAGGGAAATTTGAATTCCTATAATGGGGATCTTTACGGAAATAAGAGCTCTCTGTTATTATCATCTACATCAGTGATTCTCAACCTTTTTCATATCAAGGACCCTAATATAGTCCACATTAGGGCCACAGACCCCCATTTGATGAGATTTTGTCTCTCAGAACCAAATTTGTTAGATATGATTTTGTCCAGAATTCCATGACTATCTGTATTGTAGGTAGAGAGATAACAACAGAGAAACTATGATCAGAACAGCCATTCTTCTACATTCTCTAATTGTGTTAACTTCTTGTGAATAAAAAAATGGTGAATTTTAACAATTCATCAATTTGCTGGGGACCCCCTGGAATCCCCTCAAGGACCCCTGATGGTCCCCGGACCCCACGTTGAGAACCACTGATATACACCATCTTCTTAATATATTTGTTTGTATAACTGACGATACAGGAAGGAAATTGCACAGCAATGAATATAATATTATGTCTGGTGCCAATATTGGCCTTTTATTAAATATCGGCCATGACCACCTTTGATATGATGGAGGTTCCTCGCTGTTTATTCTATTTAATTGTTCAGTAATGTTTTATGTAAATTAATTATTCATTTAGACCTAATGTATCCCAGAATTTACCTTTAATTTCCACCCTGACAGGAATACATTTCTGGGAAAAACTCTGAATACATGGAATTTATGGCATAATATGGCTATTGGCAGCTTCAATCTAAAAATATCGGTGTCTCATATCAGTCGTACTGTAGTGTCCATGTACACCAAAATGTCATAGCTGTTAACTTTTGAATAAAATATATTATCAAGGACAGCCCTTATTGCTGGTCAGCTTGTTGTGGGTTTGATTTCAGCTTACAATTTATGTCTTATGTTACATGTGTCGGAAACACTCTAACACACACACACACACACATACACACACACACACACACACACACACGCACACACACACACACACACACACACACACACACACACACACACCTACCTAGTCTATCCCAACCTAACCAGATAAATTTGCCTACCTGTGGACCAACATATGGGTCACACACATCTGTATTGACGTTACTGTACTGACTTGGTGTGAATCAGTAAAAGCAACACACATGTACTGTAGTACAAGTATAAGGTACAAGTAGTTTTGATGTTTGAACTAGTATTCTAAAATGTGGAAAATAGTGAAAATATAGAAAAATGTGGTGTGTCCAAACTTTTGACAGGCAGTGTATATACATTGTTTATTTGACTAAGTCATATGCAGCTTTTCTTGTGTTCTCCTGTTTTGCTTTATCTTGAGCGTTCTTCACTACACTGTAAAGAGTAGGGGAGGTTAAATTTAAAAATGAAGCCTCTTCCTCTGTGTGTGTATGTGTGTGTGTGTATGTGTGTGTGTGTATGTGTGTGTGTGTGTGTTGTATTGTGGCTTGTCTCTTAAACACTATGCCACCTGTTGTCCACCAGACATTATCTTGTTAAACCACTGGCACAGCAGATGCACTGTCTATGTTGCATTATGGATCGTCCCATTCACACACTACTACCACTACATTATTTCCACCACTGGGTGGCGCTGTTTACTTGGTGATGACTATACAGGAGACTAGAGCGGTTTCTCAGTGAGAACGGCTGCTCTAATGCAGAGGATCCGTTCACCGTCAGGAAGTTTTGGTTACACTTGAGCTCGTGATCATGAGCGCATTATAAGGCATTATAAGACATCATTAGACATCAAAAGGCATTATCAGAGGAATGTATACATTATAATGCATCGTAAGGCATTATAAGAGCAGTATAAGGCATCACGCACACTACAAGACATAATAAGACACTATAGGGCATCATAACAGTATAAGGAATCAGAATTGTAATGCATAATAAGACACTAGGCGGCATCATAAGAGCATTATAAGTCATTATAAGGCATCATAAGATATTATAAGACATCATAAGACATTATAAGACATCATAAGACACTATAAGACATAATAAGACACTATAGGGCATCATAATACAGTATAAGGAATCAGAATTGTAATGCATAATAAGACACTAGACGGCATCATAAGAGCAATATAAGACATTATAAGACATCATAAGACATTATAAGGCATCATAATACAGTATAAGGAATCATAATTATAATGCATAATAAGACACTAGACGGCATCATAAGAGCATTATAAGTCATTATAAGGCATCATAAGATATTATAAGACATCATAAGACACTATAAGACATCATAAAACACTATAGGGCATCATAATACAGTATAAGGAATCATAATTATACGGCATCATAAGATATTATAAGACATCATAAGACATCATAAGACATTATAAGACATTATAAAACATCATAAAACACTATAGGGAATCATAATTATAAGGCATCATAAGATACTATAAGGCATCATATAGCATGATAAGACACTATAAGGCATTATAAGCGCAATCACACAGTGAGCACATGCAAATTATTATAATCAGAACATGATAGCCTATAATAAACACCTGAGTTAAAAAATGTAAGAGGTTGAATACTTTATTGGTCAACTGTACAGTTAATGGCAGTTAATATTAAACTGAATGTAATTTTCTGGTGTTAATCTGATGGGAAAAGTTTATCTCTGCGGCTAATGCGATTATAATCTGATAATATAAATTCAGGTAAACTGTTTCTTAAGTTGTTAATATCTATGACAACATTTGAGGAAAACAGGCAAAAGCCGATGCAGGCCGAAATGCCTGGCCTATCATTTAAATATGCGTGTTGTTGGGAAAAGCCTGGGAATCCATTGCCCATCTTTGTTTTCGCGTGTTAAATGATTTTCTCTAATCACAGGCTGCGTCTATCCTGCGTGATCCCCGCACTATAATAACGCTTCCCCGCACGCCGTGGTTGTTTTTCTAACAAAACTTGAGCCTTTTCCTCTCCATCCATCCAGCAAAAGACATGAGCCTCCAGCCTTGACGTAGGAGGATCAGGTGACTCCCAAGTTCTCTGACGGGACTCTTATAAGGGAAGTTTGACAAGTTGGAATCAGTTTCCCTCCCGGTCCCAAACTTGGATTTCAAGCCAGCCAGAGATTGAGATTTCAAGGAGTGACGGAGAAAGTCCCTCCGGGCTCTCTTCTAGCTTTCTGTAACTTTTCCAGGTAAGCTATGAACGAAATTCACCTTTTTATTTTCTTGAAAGAGTCTGGGATGAAGAAACTTTCTCTCTCTCCCCCCCTCCTGTCGTCACTCCTGTTAGAAATAGTCCGAGAAACTCTGGTGCGCGTTCCCAAACGGGACACAGTGTAAATGAGGAGACGAACACTGTTAAGTTTTCTATTTTCTGAATTTATCCACTTCTCTGAAACTGTTTTATTTGCCCAGGATTTCCCTTCATTCAAGGAAAACTCCGTCCTTGTCTGTTTCTCTGCTTTCTTTCTTTTTTTTCTCTCTCTCTTCTTCTAACTGAATGACTGCCTTAAACTTTTTTTTTCCCGTTAAATGTATGGTCCAGGAAAATAACCCGAGGCTCAAATCTACTGAGAGCAACATGTGATAAAGGAGACAGACGTGCCTTTTTCATTTATTGGGATTTTCGCTTCATTGATCAAACCAGGCGAAATTGAGCGGCTCCATCCAAATATTTCCGTTTGAATATATTATACTGATGGTTTTATTTTATGGTACAACATGACTCTTGTGGTACAACTCCTCTCTGTCCTCTGGACTTTTAAATCTTCTGGCCATGAAGGAGATATTGGGTTTTGATATTGAACAGAAAGTCCCAAAACCCAATAACTACACTGTAAAAAAAACAAACAAATAAAAATCACTATTCACTATCCAGTAGCCTCATGGCACTAGAAATCAAAGGAGAGGATTTATGTTTTTAAAACCAGGTAAATTTACCTGCACAAGAACCTCTGTGGTTTGGGAATGTTTTTTTTTTTTATGTGATTTTTCATTAATAACAACTAATTCATGTTTTCAGTGACATTTCAAAGCTTCTCTATGTGAATGTGGCTACAATTCGATGTGGGGGTCATTGTATCGGAGGGGGCCAGTCTATTGTTCCTGCTCTGTCTTAGTTATTTTCCACCAGACAAATTCACTCATGTAGAAACTGGCGGGACGTCCTGGGTCTGATTCAAAATCTCCATTCCCCCCGTTTGGGTTTGGGTTAAAGTTCTCCCCGGTGATCGATTTTGGATCAATACCTCAGTTTTTTTTTTTTTTTACTCTTTTGAAGGTTGAAGATTTACAAACTGAGGGTGATTTCTATGACAGTGAATGGGCTACATAGTCTCCAGGCATAAGATACAGTGTATGCGGTTTATTATAAGATAAGTGAGGGCACATGCTGTTAGTTTGGTATCATGTGGATTAGACTGAAGGTCCCTACTTATACATAGCAACTGCCTTATCAAGGGAAGGCAGAGATACTGCCTGCTCTCTGTATTTCCATGGTAGGCCTATTAAAATGTGTTCATATATATTTTACATTCACACAGGATTTTCTTTCTTCTTCATGAGATATTTCCAAAAGGTCTACTCTAATATTGTCGTAGCTCTCCCCAAATTAGACCCACATTAGACCCCATTTGATCAGATTTAATCCCAGGAACACATATGAGAAGATCTGAGTACTGAATTTTAGAACTTTCTACACTTAATAGTAATGAGAGTGAAGCCTGGGATTACAACAGTCATTCTTATACAATCTCTAATTTCTAGTGAATTCAATTAAAACTATTCCTCATTTTGCTGGGGACCCACTGGGAACATTCTCAAGGACCCCTGGTGTCCCCTGACCCAACTTTGACAACCACTGCTCTAACACAAAGTTTGATATCTGTACTGAATATAACTAACCAGGGACCACTGTTTATTTCATTTGTTCCTTGTTCAGTTCCTTGTGTTGTGTGCCTTATGTCAGCTGTGGTAGTTGTATTTTCTGTACTAATGCATCTATGTTGCATGTATGGGAGACCCTCATGGTTAGTTTTGACCAACAGGGGCACTGCTTTTCACAATCAGAGGAAGAGCACAGTGCTGTAGACCAGTGATTCTCAACCTTTTTCATATCAAGGACCCCTAATTTAGTCCACATTAGGGCCACGGACCCCCAATTTGATGAAATTTCGTCTCTCGGACCCAAATCTGAGAATATTTTTATTGTTAGATATGAGTTTGTCCAGAATTCCATGACTATCTGTATTGTAGTTAGGGAGATAACAGTGAAACTATGATCAAAATAGTCATTCTTCTACATCCTGTGATTGTGTTCACTTTATTTATCAATTTGTTGGGGACCCCTGGAACCCCCTCAAGGACCCCTGGTGGTCCCCGGACCCCATGTTGAGAACCACTGCTGTAGACCATGGGTTCTCGAACATATTTCATGTCACTCAGGATCAGTTTGATAAGATTTTGCCTGAGGGAAGGGAAAATTCTTGTTGTTGCTGATTCAGTACTGGATTGTCTACTCTGTATGCATACTATTTTCGTCTATTTTAATGCTAGGCTTCACTCCAGAGTGAAACCTAGCATTAGAATAGTCATTCTTATACAGTCTCTAATTGGGACCCTGGACCTCAATTTGAGAACCACTGGTGTAGACTGAAGCACAGAGACAAATCAGCACAGATCAGTTTGCCTCAGGTCCATTGGAGGTCAATTGAACAAACGAGTAGATGCTTTTGGGGAAACCAGGGTGTAATCTGTTGAGCGGTCTATGAAATACAGATCTTTTGGACTCTGGGCTGAATTCATATTTTGTCACCTCGGTCAAGACTAAACTGTCAATAGGAACTAAGCTGATCCCAGACCATTTAATGGGCTGCTTTTGCCCAGAGCAAATGTTCTTACAGCTCTCCATTGCTTCTTTGTAAGTAAGAAAGGAAAGAAGCTCACCACAAGATTTTCGGACCAGATTTAGCTCCAGTGACTTTCCCACCACACGCATTTATCAGATTGGGTATAGAGTCGCACAGCAGTGGCTTTTGTTTTTTTTTTCCAGCAAGCCCCATTCTGAACAGCTTGGCTAAGGACGATGTTCAATAAATCTTGTAGCATTTGCTGAAGCCTTTCTGCATTGCTGCCCAGCAGACGCAACGGAGCCCCCCAGTTCTGCAGATGGACCAGCGTTGTGTCTTCTATACCTCCATCTATTTAGTTTACAATATGCACAAGCTCCTTTCACTCTGCGTGGCTCACAGAGAAGGAAAACAATAGAGAACTTGTACTTACAAAGATCCAAGACGTGCAAATGAGTGTCAAATTTGGGAGGGAGGTGAAACAGAGATAGTTAGAGGCTCCCTTCGTTTTACGGACAATGACAATATTGAGAAATGGGAGCAGGAGTTAAAGACTCCACTGTAACTTATAATGACTTGTTAATGTGTGTAAACTTTGGGATACAAACTGGTCCAGCAGCTGTACAGTCCCATAGTTAGCAGTTATTTCCCTTTGACCTTGTCGACGTCAAGGCAATATCCGCTGCTCCGGCTGGAGGTTTCATCTTTTGTTTGCCTGAGAACAAATGTGACTCCTAAAATGTTTGGTCTGCACCTTAGTCCCGACTGAAAAGCACAGAGTCTACTCATGTGACTGAAGTGTGGCCTTCTTCAGGGGAAAGTGAACCCAGTGAGTGACTGTACTTGGAATCGAGCGAGGTCTGTTTTGCACCAGAGAGAGCAATTTACTTTCTTTTTAGATGTTTAGCACCGCACGAGGCCAAAACTATGCATTTAAACACTCACAAACATAGTATTTGATATCTTTAATTTTCCCTCCACATCCTTTATTTCTGCATTCTTCTCTGTTTATTGGAGTTGTTAACAAACAATGGGCTGATGAAAACCAGCTCGCGGGTGCAGGGTTTTATAGTCTTGCTGATGAAAGGGATTCAAAAATCTTGGTGTATGTCAGTGTTTCTTAAAACCTCTCATACCACTTTTATCCAACACACTTTTATAACTTATTACCGCAGCATTTTAACGAACGTGCAGAGTGTTCGAGGTGTTCTTTACCTGATGAGCCAGATTTAGAGCCAGATTTAGAGCCAGATGTGCACATTTTTCCGAAATAAAAAAAACATTTAATCTTTTGATATCCTTGCCTTGTTTTAAAGTGGGCATAAGAAGTGGAGTCTTCCTAGACACAGTCTTGCATAGAGGGACCAAAATCTGTTTTTCTTTCCCCACTCTCAGTAATTGGATTAGTTTGCGTTTTGCGTCATGAAATCTCCAGTTGTAATGCTGTCTCCTCCAATAACGAATGTGTTTTATCACATCATGTAGCTGAAAATACCACCTAACAGGAAAACCAAGGATATTTATCTTTCCTGCAAAAAATTAAAACTACTGGTTGGGGTAGATTTATTAGCATACATTACACAGTAGCTGTGTAGATATAGTTCACCCAGTATGCTTTCTAACAGGCCCACAGTGTCACTTCATTCTGACACTGATTGCATGATTGCTGATCACTAATCTTCTTTCCTTACATTTTTCTTTACCAGATATGATGTTGTCAACACATTTGTTTCAGTTTTTTCTAACAATATTCACATTTCCCTTTTCTTTCTCCTGTTTCTCCAGTTAACGCTCCCTGAGGATGGGTGACTGGAGTGCTCTGGGTCGTCTGCTGGACAAGGTCCAGGCCTACTCCACCGCAGGAGGAAAGATCTGGCTCTCGGTCCTCTTCATCTTCAGGATCCTGGTCCTGGGTACCGCCGTGGAATCGGCCTGGGGAGACGAGCAGTCCGCCTTCAAATGCAACACCCAGCAGCCCGGTTGCGAGAACGTCTGCTACGACAAGTCCTTCCCCATCTCCCATGTTCGGTTCTGGGTCCTCCAGATCATCTTCGTCTCCACGCCCACCCTCCTCTACCTGGCGCATGTCTTCTACCTGATGAGGAAGGAGCAGAAGCTGAACAGGAAGGAAGAGGAGCTCAAAGCGGTGCAAAACGATGGAGGCGACGTGGACATCCCGCTGAAGAAAATCGAGATGAAGAAGCTCAAGCACGGGCTTGAGGAGCACGGCAAGGTGAAGATGAAGGGCGCCCTCCTCAGAACCTACATCGTCAGCATCTTCTTCAAGTCTATCTTCGAGGTGGGCTTCCTGGTTATCCAGTGGTACATGTACGGCTTCAGCCTGGCTGCGGTCTACACCTGTGAGAGGTCACCTTGCCCACACAGGGTGGACTGTTTCTTGTCTCGTCCCACAGAGAAGACCGTCTTTATCATTTTCATGCTGGTGGTCTCACTGGTCTCCCTGCTCCTCAACATCATTGAGCTCTTCTACGTCTTTTTTAAGAGGATCAAGGACCGCGTGAAGGGCAAACAGCAGCCGACGCTCTACCCCACCGGAGGCACCCTGAGCCCCACACCCAAAGATCTGTCCACCACCAAGTACGCGTACTACAACGGCTGCTCCTCCCCGACCGCCCCGCTCTCCCCGATGTCTCCGCCAGGCTACAAGCTCGCCACGGGGGAACGGGGCACCGGCTCGTGCCGCAATTACAACAAGCAAGCCAACGAGCAGAACTGGGCCAACTATTCCACGGAGCAGAACCGGCTCGGCCAGAACGGCGGAGGCAGCACTATTTCAAACTCCCACGCACAAGCCTTTGACTTCCCCGACGACACCCACGAGCACAAGAAACTGTCCTCGTCGGCGGCGGGACACGAGTTGCAGCCGCTGGCGCTGATGGACGCTAGGCCCTGCAGCCGGGCCAGCAGCCGCATGAGCAGCCGGGCCCGGCCGGACGACCTGGACGTCTAGCCCTGCTTCCCTCCCCCTTCCTCGCCTCGACCTAGCTCCCGCTCACCTGGCCGACAGGAGGTGTGGCCACAGCCAGAGAATCAGGAAGTACTTGGGGAAAGTTCTCATAGAGGAGGCGGGGCTAACCTCAATCACTGTCTTCAACCTAGAGACTCTTAGTCGATAAAAGAGACATTAAAAATGTTACTTAACACTGTCGAAGGTACTACAAAATGTTTTTATTTTGATGAACTTTACTGAAATTTGTTAGTGGAGCTAACCCAGCTTTAACAGAACAGAACAACAGCTACAGGAATGGTGTAAGAGTCTTTCTAACAGTAACGGTCCTTAAAACACTCCCTGATTTTCAGTTTAAGAGCAGAGGGCCACATTGGTGAAAGTGATTAATTTGGTTTTCAGTTGCCACACACACAACACACACACACACACACACACTCAATGACACAACATTCCATGTTTAGAAATATTGCACTTCAATGTATTTCCGATATGTTTCTTTTCAGTGTCTTGAAGGGTAGTTTGATAGACTTGTTGGCCACACTTTGCATTGAGTCGCTCTTGTGCTTGTGAAATAAAGCTGAATTTATCTGTCAATCAGCATTATTTATACAACTTTTTCTATTTCCACTTAACATCATAACTATCTAATCCCAGTTCCCATATATAATCACATTTCAGTTTCCGAATAGTCACAACAGAGGCATTTTTGTTTTATTTTTTTCCAATGTCATTGCATAGACAAAGAGCAACTTTATGTTAAGTGTTAACCACTTGGATCCTCCTATTACCATCCTCTGCATATGACTTATAGTAAAACAGGGTTTTGAGGAGAATGCCCAATATCAGTTTCAATAACTATTTATTTATTGCTTGGCATCTGCAGGACACCCACCACTAAGAGTAAAATTTGACTACTATCCATTGTCTCTTATTCACAGAAAAAGATGTCAAGGCACTCCCCAAAAAAACTGCATATTTATTGACAGTAAAATAAGATAGCATTTTTTTTTTCTTAAAGTAAGAATCTTTCAGCTTTTTTTCACTTACCATGGACTGTTGTTTCCTGATAAACTTTGAATTTATGTGGTGTCAGTTTATGTTTTCATTTTGTGGTTTTTATTTGTCTTCTCTGGGGTGGGGGGGTGGGGGGGCAGGGGTAGAGGTTTCAGGCTGCTGTAGGACACAATCACACAGCAAACCTTTTATCTGCTTTTATCTGGGTCCCAGAAAAAAAAGGCCTTTTTTTTCCATTAAAAAAAAAAGAGCGTGTTCTCTTTTTTCTTCTTTTGTGGGTGATAGAGGAAGGCAGTAGAATGATTATTATTTGTGTTTTACCTATTTGAGTGAATGATTTTTTTTTTGTTCTGTTCGTATTGTTTTGTTTTTCAAACTCAATGTAATCATTGCTGCTTGAGAAATAGATATTTAGTACTGTAAATCAAGCTAACTGTGTCACAATAAAAATGTGAGTTTTTAGAAGACTGCTTATAGATCTGGACTAATATTTAGTCAATTATATTAAAAAGGTATATGCCAATGTAGCTCCACAACTACCAAACACTAGAATGAATCTCAATTTGGGCTTTTTATGTTTATTTGTGTTTTTGTTTTCATTTTTTTTTTTTATTCTTTTCAATTTTGCATCATAGTATGTCGGTACTTATATTTTTCATGGATTTTTCAGCTACAATGGCATTTGCACTGAGATCTTGATGATAGGGGTGTAATATGATGCAAAAATAAGTGGCAAGTGTTTTCTGATATACATGTTACTAATTTATTTTACAACCCAGAAATCACTACAGTGCATTCATTCAAACAGTGCTTTCGTTTGACTGCTGGTTTCATTGAAGGGCTGGATGACAGATGTCTTCCATTCACAGAACAGGAGTATTCATTTGTTGCAGTTGGTCAGACGATGCCAATCCATGGGGATCCACTGTTGTACAGTGTGTAAGTGCATGATAGCAAAACAAAAACTCATTAATTGTATCTGTGAAAAGCTATTTTAACCAATAAAGATTTTTCTTTCTTAATTATCTGACTGATTTGTTTAATTCCAGTTGGCCATTCTCTTGTCTTTATTATAGTTGTGTGGTCTGTTGGCCCAATATGACTGGTGCATGGTTGAATCTTTCAATCTTTCAATCTTTCAATCGTTGTTTAAATGATAAATTGAGCCATGGCTCTGTGTAGTTTTTAACACATGGTAAAAACTTTACATGATCTAGAAAAAGGCAACACAACAGTGTCAAAAAACATAATTCCAAGTAATTTCCATTCCAACCATTTTCGAATTGGACCCTATTTTCTCATAATTTTACATCATTCTGATTGGTCATACGCACACTTGAGTTTTACTGAAGCCCATTTTGGATTGGTTTTGGTCACAAGCACACATATCCTTCCCCTTTTAAAATATGGAGCCCTTCTAGTTGTTTGAAACTAACTTAAAGGAATAGTTCATCCAAAACTGAAAATTCTGTCATCATCTACTCACCCTCATGCCAGTTGAAACACAGGTGAAGTTTGTCCATATAACACACAGGGATGTTGCCAGCACAACAACTGAAGTCAGTGGGGACCAGTTCTTCAGAGTTCCAAAAAGACCTACAGTATATTTACACCATCATTTAGTGCAAATCTTAACTACAGCTGATTGATTTGCAACAAATAATGGTGTATAGATCCTTCTCTTCACAGTGTGATTGTTTGGCTGTTTTTGTTTTGGAACTCTAAAGAACAGGTTCCCATTGACTTCAGTTGTTTTGGAGAAGGCTGCTACCAAGTTGTGCTGGCAACCTCCCTGTGTGTTATATGGACTAACACATTTCACCTGTGTTTCATTTGGCATGAGGGTGAGTAGATGATGACAGAATTTTCATTTTTGGGTGAACTATTCCTTTAACGACTTTAAAGGCATTTTGACAATAAATTAGACCGCCATGTTTCATATTTTGATTAATATTTGCCCTTCAGATCAGGGGTTCAGTTTAGCAATGCACTGTATTTCACATTTAACAATAAATCTCCTCACTCTCACTCATACCTGCACTCCTATGCTCATAGTATGTCAGTGTGATTTGTTGCTCAGGGTTTCATCCAGAGTGTGTCCCCCCCCAAAGTTGAAATGAAGCCTACACCGTAGGGCAGTGGTTCTCAACATGGGGTCCGGGGACCACCAGGGGTCCTTGAGGGGGTTTCAGGGGGTCCCAAGCAAAGTGATGAATTGTTAAACTTCATCATTATTTCCCTTACAAGAAGTTAACACGATTAGAGAATGTAGAAGAATGACTGTTTTGATCATAGTTTCACTGTTATCTCTCTACCTACAATACAGATAGTCATGGAATTCTGGACAAAATTATATCTAACAATAACAATATTCTCAGACATACAAAATCTCATCAAATGGGGGTCCGTGGCCCTATTGTGGACTAAATTAGGAGTCCTTGATATGAATAAGGTTGAGAATAAAGATAATAGATAGGTATGAATGGTGATTTCTATTGCTCTGCTCTCAAAATGTGCTTCTTTGGGAATGTAACCTTATGGGTTAAGTGTGTGTATGTGTCTAGAATAGTTGAGAATAGAACAGAATCGAAATTCCATTGCAGCAGTCCACTGTCTTTTCTATTGTGTCAGCGTCAGGTTGAGGAACTATTGTAACGTTTATGGAGGATTGCATCATGTGCTCAAAATAGAGCTAAACTCTGTCCAGCTTCATACTGGCAAGGCCTTATGCGCACCACATAAACCGTGACACGATCGAGATGTAGGAGGGAGATAGAGTTCGGTGAAGTATGCGGGTCTGAAGTGTGGCGCGGGGTCTGATAAAGGCTTCCGAGAGACGCAGTGAAATTTCATAATATGAAAGGACACAGCGCTTTTTCGCGTCTCCAAGTTTCCTATTTAACCTTTCCACAGCGCTAAATCAAACCACATGTCTGGAGAGAGCCGAGCTGCAGCCTGAGGACCACATGTGGCCGAGAGAGTTAGAGAGAGAGAGAGAGAGAGAGAGAGAGAGGGGAGAGAGAGAAAGAGACGGAGAGGGGGGTGGCGGTGGGGGAGTCTAACTTTCATCCATAGCTAATTCATCTTTTTATTTATTTTTTTATTTAACAACTCGTTTTTTTTATCAGGGAGCTGTAAAAAATGCACAGACCACCACTAAAACTGTTGAATAAAAGCCCTCCTCCCACCTCCCTTTTTGTGAGGAAAAGTACCATCACCATATATTAATGTGAACAGGGCAGACGCCTGGGGTGAGGGGGGGGCGGGGGGTGTGTGTGTGTGAAAACTACCAGAACAGGAGTTTCGTTTATCTAATCAAGATCAACTTGTCTCAAATGAACGTCTTAGCAGTCGCTTTCGCTCTTCACAGTCAAGGATGGATGCAGAACCAAACAGGGCCAGACTTCCACATGGATTTGCATCTGTGTCGGAGCTTTAAAGTGTTGCACAGCCCCAGAGGGAAACCACAAGCTAAACACGGTGCCAAAGGTGCCACGAGAAGTCGACTTGATGAGCGCAAAATGGTTTCTGTCAGCTGAAGGCGAGTTCATTCCACCGCGAGAAGGACGAGAAAGACGAGACTTTGCAGGGTTAGAAATTAACGGGGGCCTGATAATTAGGAGAACTCTTTTACTTTATTGTATCACTCCCATCTCACCTCTCTGCATCTGATTTTCCCATGTTTTTTTTATCAGCACTAGTGTGGGACATAATGCATTAAAGGAATAGTTCAACCAAAAATGAAAATTCTGTCATTATCTACTCATGCCAAATGAAACACAGGTGAAATTTGTTAGTCCATATAACACACAGGGAGGTTGCCAGCACAACTTGGTAGCAGCCTTCTCCAAAACAACTGAAGTCAATGGGGACCTGTTCTTTAGAGTTCCAAAACAAAACAAAAACAGCCAAACAATCACACTGTGAATAGAAAGACCTATACACCATGATTTGTTGCAAATCAATCAGCTGTAGTTAAGATTTGCACTAAATGATGGTGTAAATATACTGTAGGTCTTTTTGGAACTCTGAAGAACTGGTCCCCACTGACTTCAGTTGTTTTGGAGAAGGTTCCTATGGAGTTGTGCTGGCAACCTCCCTGTGTGTTATATGGACAAACTTCACCTGTGTTTCTGGCATGAGGGTGAGTAGATGATGACAGAATTTTCATTTCTGGGTGAACTATTCCTTTAACTTGTATTTTTCTCAATACATGAACAATATTTATATGAGTTTGCCTCATCTATGTTAAGGCCTGAACTGCCACAGCATCACATTTCTGATGATTTCCTTGGGTGGTTAAGCGATGGCCAATATTTCGGGGTTTCCGGTGTAGCCAGCGGACATCCGGGCCAAGACTTCGTCTTCCGTGCGCCGATCATTGTTTACTGTCCAATTAGCAACTTGAGAAGCGAAAATGGATTCGGAGTTGAGAGACGACGTCTCATATGCAGATATTTGTTTATAGAGATTAGCCGAAATGTCGTCTGGACCTAAAACACCTACAAAAAGTATAGACGTTTGTGTATTGTGTGGAGAAATGTTCGACTTGTCGCGTCTCAAGTTACTAATCGGACTGTAAACAATGACTGGCGCAAGGAAGAGGAAGTCTTGGCCTGGATGTCCGCTGGCTATACTGGAAACCCCCAAATATTGGCCGTCGCCCCCGGAGTCTAATCGTCGTCAGACCGATAGACGATGGGTTCCGAGATTTGTGCGTACATGGAACACCAAAGCGATGACCACTTTAAACCAAAGATGTCACTAAAATCAAGAAAAACTTTGACATGAAGATAAGTCCTTTGGTTCTTTCAAATGCTAACAAACTCCAAATGAGGCAGAGAGAGGCAAAAGTGCTAATGTCCACAGAAACAAGGGCAGCTTTCGCGATTCACGGCCAGGTAGAAACAGCATCAGAGATGGGACTTTAGCCAGTTGTAACGACTATTGGAGCTAGGGCAGCGTCCGCATCCACTGCCAGAGCCCTGGGGAGGGTATCTATGTTCCCAGGGTCCTATGTTCCCCAGATTTATATGGCACATAATGGGAACATGACAAAGGGTGCTATGTTCCCAGGGTCCTATGTTCCCCAGTTCTACATATGTGCTATCCCAGGGTCCTATGTTCCCAGGGTCCTATATTACCAGGGTCCTATGTTCCCAGGGTCCTATGTTTAACCCTAACCAAAAGCCCTTCTGTTCTGTGAAACAGTTGTGGTCAGAGCTCTGGGTAAACATCTATACACAACCAACCTAACCCTAACCCTAACCCTAATTAACCATATTAAGCGAATACAGAGCTGGGGAACATCTTTTTCATGTTCCCATTATGTGCTATATAGAGCTGGGGAACATAGGACCCTGGTAACATAGGACCTTGGGAACATAGGACCCTGGGAACATAGGACCTTGAGAACATAGGACCCTGGTAACATAGGACCTCGGGAACATAGGACCCTGGGAACATAGGACCTTGGGAACATAGGACCCTGGTAACATAGGACCTTGGGAACATAGGACCCTGGGAACATAGGAATAACTCTCAGCCCTGCAAGCACGACACACATACTCAGGTAGACATATTCACCATGTACACACGTGTTAATACTGTCTAAGCTAAAGTAGGAGAACAGACTGTGTCGGCCCGTGCTAGACGGTGCTATGGTAGGTCGTATGACAGTCAGAATAAATAGGTTTTGAGTTTGGATTTGAAGATATCTACAGAATTAGCTTCCCTAATTGTAAGAGGGAGTTGGTTCCAGAGATAGGGTTGGACAGCTTTTTTAACACACTTTTTAAGACAGCTTTTTTTTAGGTTTCCACATAAAAGAGGAGTGTCTTTGCTTCCTTCTTCAGTCTCTCAGTAGCAGACTGCTTCTTCTTGGCTTGGCGTGGTTTGGCTTCAGACTCTGTCCAGGCTAGGACTCTTCTCATAATTTCTACTAAGAAAAAGGGCATATAGGTGAAAGTTAACTGGGTGTAGGTTAACCTTGTTGCTCTAATGGCCACCCCCGCCTCTCCCTGCCTGTTGAATTAAAAAAAAAAGAAAAAGAAATGAGACTATCTGAGTTTCCAGGGGCAATGTTATTTCACTGGGCTGGACTTTTTCTGTATCCATGTGTTGCAGTGGCTGGACTTATTTTTAGCGTGGAAATGAGCATTGAGAGCGGCAACAACAGTTTTACAGCTGTTGTAGCTGGTTTGCTTCTCTCAGACATCCATAGACCTCAGTGTGTGACTTACATACAACCACACACACACCACAGGGATAGGGTGGTGCTATGGCTTACTTGGCAAAAATGCGTAGGTAGTGTGTGTTTGTGCGTATGTGTGTGTGTGTGTGTGTCTGCTGAACTCTAAAAATGGCCCTTCAACCAACTTTTTTATTGTGACGTCATGTTAAAACCAGAACCAGCTGGCAGCAGTGTGGAAGGCCACATGTGATGCCTTTGATGCCACACAATAAGCTGGTAAATCCATCCGAGGCTCACGGTGCTCTGAAGAGGTTGGCATTTTCACATCTGTTGACAGCTTTCACTATCAGAAAGAGAAAAAGAAATATATTATTTCACTGAATGTTCTCGACATATGTAACCATCGTAACTCTTCTTCAGTCTGCGTTTTGTTCTGTGTGAACTTTTATTGTCTGTTCAACACACATGGAAGCACAGCAATCTCTGGGCACAGCTCGTGGGCACAATCCTCTCGTACTGGCACAGAGCATTAGTAGATAATAATAAATGTACAGTATATATGAACAAAAATATGTACCTGTTCAACACACATGGAAACCCATTGGTCATTCACGTGGGCACAGCAATCTCTAGGCACAGCTCTACAGAAAAATTAGCAAATGTTAGCTTAGCCTACAAACTAATGAGGCTAACTATAAATATACAGAATATAAGCAATTTAGCACATTCAAGTAAGTGGAATGCGATCGCCACATTCTGTCATCCAATCCAACATAATACCATGATAGCTGTGTCATTAAATTACGTGTTTTGACAGATTTAATATAATGCTGTGCTCCGTACAACCTACCGTGGGCACAATCCTCTCGTACTGGCACAGAGCTAACGTCACAACCGGAATTTAGAGAGGCCCGCCGACCAATGAGAATCCACAATACATATACAAACCTAAATGTGACTGGTTAATATCCTGGCAAGTGGAATCAACAAGAAAACTCACACATACACTATGGCCAAAAGTAAGTGGAAATCTGCCTTTTAGAACGTCTCAGTCCAAAATCGTGGGCATTAATGTGGAATTGGTCACCCCTTTGCTGCTATAACAGCTGACACTCCTCTGGGAAGGCTTTCCACTAGATGTCGAAATGTTGCTGCAGGGATTTGCTTCCATTCAGCCACAAGAGCATCAGTGAGGCGCCGATGTTGGGCGTCTGGCCTGGCTTGCAGTCGGAGTTCCAATTCATCCCAAAGGTGTTCGATGGGGTTGAGGCCAGGGCTTTTGTGATGTGAGGTGTTGCAATTTACTTTTTTGGTGTGCCCACTTCCACACAACCTGCCTTGTCTACTTCAGTTAGTGATTGCGTATTTCCCAGAATGCCTGTTTACAACCCCCAGAGAGGGGGGCGTGAACTTGTTGCTGTTTTAGAGCAGAGTATTAAAGCTAAGAAGCTGTCAATGCTTCATCGACTCGATGTCAAGACCATACAGAAACAGAAACAAATCTCAAGTCGAAGTTTTCATCCGTTTTTATCGTTAGCGTAGCTAAACTAAAAACAGAAAATTGTTTCTACCTGGACAGAAAAACTAACCGGAGGTGCTGTTTCCATGGTGTATGTTTTCAAAAATGGAACCAATTGAATGGCTGCCTCTGGCTCCGCAAGGTCTCGTTATCCAACATATTCTGACGAGAAGTCCTCCTGACCCTGTTAGTCTGACACACAGGTGTGGCTACATGAATAATAATAACAATGATAACTAGAAGGGCACTTGGAGAACGCAGACCTCCGCCACGGTATTGTATTGTATTGTATATATCTTTATTTAACAGGGACAATGGACAGTTTGTAACTGTCCCAGAATTAGCTAGAAAGCTAAATTTCATCTGCAGTCCCTGGGCAGGTGATAACAGGCAGGTGATGACAGGCAGTTTTACAAAATACTTTACAACGAGAGTTAAAATTGCAGTGTCCAGTATGTAAACATTATGAAATACAACACATAAAACAGTGCACTATGCTTGGTATCTTAAGGGAGCTAATGGTCACATGATTGGTTTGATTTCTGCCATGATTTTAGTTCGTGCTATTATTGCTTGTTTGTGAGTTGGATCTGGATCCGCTCCAAAATTTAATGGGTTCTTCCTTGGCCCATGCTACACCCTTCCACCAACTTTCATGAAAATCGGCCAGTAGTTTTTCCGTAATCCTGCTAACAGACAAAAAAACAGACAAACAAACAAACAGCACCGAAAACATAACCTCCTTGGCGGAGGTAATAAACTTTATTTATATAGCACTTTTCTTAACAATGTTACAAAGTGCTTCACAAAAGGATAAAATACAATAAAACAATAATAATACAATGTGAGTAAAATGAAATAATTAAAAAAAAAATAATAATAATAAAATTCACACATGAGATTAGATAGTACATCAAACGCATCAGGGAAGAACACAATGCACAAGAACACAAACTGAGAATGAGCCCATGTACTCGTTTTGCTTAATTCAAGTGCACAAGACATATTATCTCATTTTGGTTCGTTCGTACCATCACTTTTATTATTTGAATAAATTAACATACGCTCACAATTTAATAAACGATCCATGTTTTTTTTAAACCATGTGTTCAATTTAGCGTATTCAGCAAGTTTCAAACTGATTTGTTGACATGTTAATTTATTTGATTTCATTGATATAGTTGGTTTAATTATCGTGATATTTTTTGAATAAAGATTTTAGTTGGATCAGACTTTCATAAGTTAACTAGTCCATACCCGGGGATGCGCACGCCACAACTCTGCGCAGACTTGCCAAAAATGTGCATAAACAGTGTAAATTTGGGAAAATGGAAAAATCAACTTTGTCAGTCCCTGCCTATGCCAATGCTCAATGCCCATGTGCAGTTTCAGATTGATTGGCCAACCCATTGAGGAGCAAAATGGATGCAGACAGACTGACAGACAGACGGACAGAGTTTTCCTCATTTTATAGTAGGAAAACAGTATTTGAACAGTAGAAAAACCCAGGTCGGAGGAGTGTGGCACTGCAAGAGAGAGTAACAGAGTCAATGGCTACGTTTACATGCACAGAGAATTCAAGATTCAAGAGATTTATTGCCATTTGCACAGATACAGAACAGTACAGGTACATTGGAATTCTTGTGCGTAACTCACTGAGTCAGCTTTTAAAAACAGGCAAAGAAAGGCAATTAAAAGAGCAGCATAAGAAAAATAAATAATAGATACACCCTATATAAAAAATACACACTAGAAATACACACTATAAATTACTGCATAATAGATTATTGCACTATGAAATTGAGTTACTGCACAAAACAAAACAACCAATGGACCCACGGACTGGGGAAAAACTCTGTATTACCCTTTTTACACCAAAATTAGCGCGTATATGTGGGTTTTTTAAACGCGGGTAAACCCCTTAAAAATAGGCGATTGACTCCTTTCACATTGCCAGTAGACGAGTTTGCCTTTCTGTTGTTTTTCTGGTGTGTCATGTTCGACATCACGAATGCGCCCCGGAAAGCAGAAAGCAGCATGGAGGCCAGTGACAATGTTACGGTGATTACTTTTTTAATATTTTTTACTTCAGTCTCTCTTTCAAACTCAACGCCGACTGAACGGTGCCATGCCATTGTTCCGACGGCCCATTATTCCGAATTTTCTCCCCTCGTTTCTCAAACAAACAGAAGCACATGGTTAATTATTATGCAGAATGACGTCATCGGACCTTACGAGTGCAACGGAATTATTATTAACGGTTGGAATTATGCAGCGTTCCATGCAGCAGTGATATTACGATGGTAGTGAGGGCTTTATCCCCTAAGAACAAGCTACTCACGTTTTCTTCATGGACGCTCATGGTCTGATGTTTGGAGCAGCCAAGTGGTGTAGTTGGTAAGTTACTGGACATCAGTTCCGACAGCCATATATAAAAAAAATAAACAAATAAAAATAAATAAATAAATAACAATAACGTCCGGAACTTCAACGCGCGTCATAGCGTCGCGGCGAAAATTAGCGTGTCCACCCGGGTGTCATGTTTACATCACTGCCGATCGGAGCTGGAGCCGATAAATACCCGTGACTACTGCAGAGTCATTTGACCCGGGAATGAATGCCGATTGTACCCTTTCATACTGAAGACAAAAGCCAGATGTTAGTGGGTGTTAGTGGGTTTTTTGACCAGTGGCTGGAAAAAAAGCTGTTGTGGAAGCGTACCTTGTGAGCGGTGATGCTCTCTGGCCTGTGGTGTCTCAGGTTGTCTCCTGAGTTCTTCCACCTGCAGCACTGTGTGTAGAGTGTGTCCATGGAGGGGAGGTCGAGCCGATGATTCTCTCCAGTTTTGATGACTCGTTGAAGAGATTTCCACTCAGCCTGGGTGGTATTTCCAAACCACACAGTGATGCCGCTGGTGAGAACGGTCTCAATGAGTCCTCTGTAGGCCTGGGCGAGGGGCTGACGTCCGAGTCCGGCCTTCTTCAGCAGCCTGATGAAGTAAAGGCTTTACTTCATTCTCTTCTAAACTTCTTAACTCAAGTAACCTGGTTTTGGGTTGATACGTAAATTTCATAATTGGGTTAAAATAACCTGGGTCCCATCTCCCAAACCCCTTTCCACGTTGCCCAGTGTTTATCCAAGCATGAGCAAAGGCAAAAACAATATGATGCATGAAAAATGTAGTCATGTCTGAGTTTCCCCTGTGGTTACAGACTGGATTCATTCCATTTTTTTTTTTCCCCTTTGAAAAATTATTTCCAGAAAGAGAGAGGGCAACCCTGCATGTGTGAGGATTTTATGAAACATGGGAAAATCTGCTCCAAACATGTTTAATGAACAGGAGGAACATGGGGCTGAGATGTGGAGCCATCTGTGAGGGTTTTCTGACAGGCAACTAGATATTAGGGCGCCCACCCAAATGTGTTAAATAAAAGGATAAACTATGACCTCCCATTGGTAAAAATCAACAATATTAAGAAAAAACTATATTTTCAGAAAAGCATTTATTTATGCTTTCCCCATTAATCGGTTCTATCCTCATAAATTACAACAGTTTGATACTATAATTCTGTCTGTTGCTGTATGTCTCTGACTATGACACACACACACACACACACAATTCCATAGACAGTGGTACTGACCCTCCGCCCTGGGAGTGCCAACAGGATGCCTGTGCTGATGACGCATGACTCTGAGGCATCCTGTGTGTGTGTGTGTGTGTGTGTGTCTGCGCTGATCATATGAACTACTCCAGTAGTTCTCAAACATTTTCATGCCACAGACCCCAAAACAAACCCACCTTAGACCCCATTTGATTAGATTTAATCCCAGGAAGATTTTAGTTGTGATTTTGTATTGAATTATAGAACTGTGCCATAACTCTCCATGTACACATGCACACTACAGTGAACATGGGAAGATACTAGTGGTGAGAGTGAAACCTGGGATTACAGTAGATAATTTGTCACCATTTGAACACCAGTGGACTATTCAAGTGCAACAAAATGTGCCTCTAACGACCCACAATCAAAAGCCATCCTTCACCCCTTATCTCTAAACATGGGGAGAATCCTCCACAGTCACTCACTTGTTTCCAACTCAGGATACTCATGAAAGTCACATGTCACTTCCATGAAGCACAATGACTGTAAAACAAATATGTCATGAGGTTGTATTTGTCTTGGTAAGAAAAAAAACATATAAGCAGCATTTTGAAGCCACATTGATTTATAATTTTGCCAATAATTTGGCCTATGTCAGCAGCTTGATCCCAGTCATTTTCATATTTCCCAAGTCGCCACTGGCTTCAACTCAACATAGGAGCACAGCTCCCTCAGCCAATCAGAGTGTTTCTGTAGTTATTACATCATCTTGTATTGGCATTTCAAGTAGCTAACTCAACCAGCAGATGAAAGTAGGCAGGCAACAACTGAGAGCAGACTGAAAGTAGCAAAATCCATTAAAGAAATGTAAGAAATATAGAGTGAAGATAACAAAATTATCTGGTTTGGACTTCATTAATGTTGTACAGACAATTGGGTTCATACTAGCTAGCTAGCTAGCTAATTAAAAGACACTTCATATAGACCTAGCATATTGATGTCACAGTGAAAAAAAAATTGGCTCAGTATCTCGTTATAACAATTTTTTTTTCTCGTTATAACGAGATCTTTTTCTCATTATAAAAAGATCTTGTTATAACGAGATACCAAGAAACTTTCAAATGTTCTTATAATGAGAAAAAGATCTATAACCTAATGAGAAAACAGCCTATGGACATCGGAGAAGTTGAGAATGGCTTGTTTACACGATTTAATCAAGTTGACTCAGACTGATGGAATGAGATAACTCAGCCACAACAATCAGATTTACTCAACTCATCCTGACTCAGACACAATCAAGCTGATATTTTGTTATTCACAATAGCATTCACAATAGACTACAGATCCCATTTGATTTGATTTAATCCCAGGAACCCATATGGGAAGATTTTAGTTGTGATTTTGTATTGAACTATTGAACTGTGCCATAACTCTCCATGTACACATGCACACTACAGTGAACATGGGGAGATACTAGTGGTGAGAGTGAAACCTGGGATTACAGTAGATAATTTCTAGTGAATTCAATTAGAGTGACCCCCTAGACCACCCTCAGGGACCCCTGGGTCACCATTTGAACACCAGTGGACTATTCAAGTGCAACAAAATGTGCCTCTAACGACCCACAATCAAAAGCCATCCTTCACCCCTTATCTCTAAACATGGGGAGAATCCTCCACAGTCACTCACTTGTTTCTAACTTAGGATACTCGTGAAAGTCACATTTCACTTCCATGAAGCACAATGACTGTAAAACAAATATGTCATGAGGTTGTATTTGTCTAGGTAAGAAAAAAACATATAAGCAGCATTTTGAAGCCACATTGATTTATAATTTTGCCAATAATTTGGCCTATGTCAGCAGCTTGATCCCAGTCATTTTCATATTTCCCAAGTCGCCACTGGCTTCAACTCAACATAGGAGCAAAGCTCCCTCAGCCAATCAGAGTGTTTCTGTAGTTATTACATCATCTTGTATTGGCATTTCAAGTAGCTAACTCAACCAGCAGATGAAAGTAGGCAGGCAACAACTGAGAGCAGACTGAAAGTAGCAAAATCCATTAAAGAAATGTAAGAAATATAGAGTGAAGATAACAAAATTATCTGGTTTGGACTTCATTAATGTTGTACAGACAATTGGGTTCATACTAGCTAGCTAGCTAGCTAATTAAAAGACACTTCATATAGACCTAGCATATTGATGTCACAGTGAAAAAAAAATTGGCTCAGTATCTCGTTATAACAATTTTTTTTCTCTCGTTATAACGAGATCTTTTTCTCATTATAAAAAGATCTCGTTATAACGAGATACCAAGAAACTTTCAAATGTTCTTATAATGAGAAAAAGATCTATAACCTAATGAGAAAACAGCCTATGGACATCGGAGAAGTTGAGAATGGCTTGTTTACACGATTTAATCAAGTTGACTCAGACTGATGGAATGAGATAACTCAGCCACAACAATCAGACTCACTCAACTCATCCTGACTCAGACACAATCAAGCTGATATTTTGTTATTCACAATAGCATTCACAATAGACTACAGATCCCATTTGATTTGATTTAATCCCAGGAACCCATATGGGAAGATTTTAGTTGTGATTTTGTATTGAACTATTGAACTGTGCCATAACTCTCCATGTACACATGCACACTACAGTGAACATGGGGAGATACTAGTGGTGAGAGTGAAACCTGGGATTACAGTAGATAATTTCTAGTGAATTCAATTAGAGTGACCCCCTAGAACACCCTCAGGGACCCCTGGGTCACCATTTGAACACCAGTGGACTATTCAAGTGCAACAAAATGCGCCTCTAACGACCCACAATCAAAAGCCATCCTTCACCCCTTATCTCTAAACATGGGGAGAATCCTCCACAGTCACTCACTTGTTTCTAACTTAGGATACTCGTGAAAGTCACATTTCACTTCCATGAAGCACAATGACTGTAAAACAAATATGTCATGAGGTTGTATTTGTCTTGGTAAGAAAAAACCATATAAGCAGCATTTTGAAGCCACATTGATTTATAATTTTGCCAATAATTTGGCCTATGTCAGCAGCTTGATCCCAGTCATTTTCATATTTCCCAAGTCGCCACTGGCTTCAACTCAACATAGGAGCACAGCTCCCTCAGCCAATCAGAGTGTTTCTGTAGTTATTACATCATCATGCATTGGCATTTCAAGTAGCTAACTCAACCAGCAGATGAAAGTAGGCAGGCAACAACTGAGAGCAGACTGAAAGTAGCAAAATCCATTAAAGAAATGTAAGAAATATAGAGTGAAGATAACAAAATTATCTGGTTTGGACTTCATTAATGTTGTACAGACAATTGGGTTCATACTAGCTAGCTAGCTAGCTAATTAAAGGACCCTTCATATAGACCTATCTTAAAATACCAGAGCAAAGGAAAGGCCAATGTACGACAGTGTATTGATGTCACAGTGAAAAAAAAATTGGCTCAGTATCTCGTTATAACAAAAACATTTTCTCGTTATAACAAGATCTTTTTCTCATTATAAAAAGATCTTGTTATAACGAGATACCAAGAAACTTTCAAATGTTGTTATAATGAGAAAAAGATCTATAACCTAATGAGAAAACAGCCTATGGACATCGGAGAAGTTGAGAATGGCTTGTTTACACAATTTAATCAAGTTGACTCAGACTGATGGAATGAGATAACTCAGCCACAACAATCAGACTCACTCAACTCATCCTGACTCAGACACAATCAAGCTGATATTTTGTTATTCACAATAGCATTCACAATAGACTACAGATCCCATTTGATTTGATTTAATCCCAGGAACTCATATGGGAAGATTTTAGTTGTGATTTTGTATTGAACTATTGAACTGTGCCATAACTCTCCATGTACACATGCACACTACAGTGAACATGGGGAGATACTAGTGGTGAGAGTGAAACCTGGGTTTACAGTAGATAATTTCTAGTGAATTCAATGAGAGTGACCCCCTAGAACACCCTCAGGGACCCCTGGGTCACCATTTGAACACCAGTGGACTATTCAAGTGCAACAAAATGTGCCTCTAACGACCCACAATCAAAAGCCATCCTTCACCCCTTATCTCTAAACATGGGGAGAATCCTCCACAGTCACTCACTTGTTTCCAACTCAGGATACTCATGAAAGTCACATTTCACTTCCATGAAGCACAATGACTGTAAAACAAATATGTCATGAGGTTGTATTTGTCTTGGTAAGAAAAAACCATATAAGCAGCATTTTGAAGCCACATTGATTTATAATTTTGCCAATAATTTGGCCTATGTCAGCAGCTTGATCCCAGTTCATATTTCCCAAGTTGCCACTGGCTTCAACTCAACATAGAAGCACAGCTCCCTCAGCCAATCAGAGTGTGTTTCTGTAGTTATTACATCATCATGCATTGGCATTTCCCCCTGCAAGTAGCTAACTCAACCAGCAGATGAAAGTAGGCAGGAAACAACTGGAAAGCAGACTGAAAGTAGCAAAATCCATTAAAGAAATATAAGAAATAGAGTGAAGACAACAAAATGATCTGGTTTGGACTTCATTAACATTGTACAGACAATTGGGTTCATACTAGCTAGCAATTAAAGGACACTTCATATAGACTTGGCTTAAAATACCACAGCAAAGGAAAGGCCAATGTACGGCAGTGTATTGATGTCACAGTGAAAAAAAAATTGGCTCAGTATCTCGTTATAACGAGATTTTTTTCTTGTTATAACGAGATCTTTTTGTCATTATAAAAAGATCTCGTTATAACGAGATACCAAGAAACTTTCAAATGTTGTTATAATGCGAAAAAGATCTATAACCTAATGAGAAAACAGCCTATGGACATCGGAGAATTTGAGATGGCTCAAATTCTCCGATTGGCTTGTTTACACGATTTAATCAAGTTGACTCAGACTGATGGAATGAGATAACTCAGCCACAACAATCAGACTCACTCAACTCATCCTGACTCAGACACAATCACGCTGATATCTCGTTATTACGCGAAAAGTTTCACGTTATAACAATGTTGGTATGTCATCATAATGAGAGCCTCTGTTCAGCCTCTGTTCAGTCACATTGTCTGTCCCAGTTGCCATTCATCACATTTAGTTTCATCATATTGCCTGTATGAATCATCACTTTACAAATGCTCAGGATGTTTTTCTGTTACAAGATAAATTTAATGTAATAATAAAATTATTCTGGATCCTTCCACATTTATTGTACTATCAGCTGTAAAACCCTTTCTGCCCTCTTTTTCTGTTTGTCGTGTTATGATCACACTCATGCGCAATTCACATAGTAGCCTAACTTTATTAGTAGTGGTGTCAATTATATTGCAGAGTTGAATTATTTTCATATCCATGGCTATGTTCCTGACTTTAACATTATGTAATACTTACAGCGATGTTGGTGTCTCACCAGCTTGTTGGGCTGGCTACAGTGAAAGAGAGTGTGTGTGGCCCCATACCTGTATTTATGGAGAGACCAGGGCAACGAATGAGGGAGGTAGCCTACAGTGATGTGGCAACTAAAATGCCCACATAGAAGGGTGACTATGTGTTAAGTGCTTTACTTTTGAATAGTTAGTAGTGTTTAAAATCTTATTCTCCAATCATACATTTTATGAATACTTACCTCCTATCGCATAGCCTACCCTTTATTTACCTGTGTAAATGGTATTTTATGCTCTGAGTCTGTTAGTTATAGTATCTGGACTTCATCTTTATGTTTCTTTATTTTTTGTATCCTATTTTTTTTTTTTTTTTAAATAAAACCACCACCTCTTTTTGCATCAGTCCTTTGTGTTATAACTAACTTCTTCACCACACCAAGTTTTTTCCAGTACCAGGCAGCCACACTAACATCCCTATTACTGTAAGTAGTGGCACAGGCCACACACATACATACATACAGTACATAACATATTCATAATTTTATGTGCCTTTATTTCAGGGCACGCAAACCGCTGATTGCTAAAAGCTGTTCCTCACAGAAAGTGGCTTTTGACGTCACATGTAAGGCATCTGGTTCACAACCTGTGTATGTGTGTGTGTGTGTGTAATTCCTTCTGTTCCCACTCTACCACTACTGCATATCACATTCAATCAGAGAGAGGCATAAACACAGATAGAGACAGAGCGAAACGGAGAAAGAGTGTAAGAGAGAGAGAAACATAGTCTTGACCTGACCGAAGCCCAAACTAAAAGACAGGTAGCTAGTCAGGTCAGGTCTCCTTATGATAAAAAAAAAATAAAAAAAAAATAATAATAATAAATTCTCACTTCTCACCCATTATTGTGCCATCCATGTAATTACCGCAACTGTGGCTTTATTTTTAACCCCTATGGCTGGAAGGCATTTTATTTTGAAAAGATCTGAGCTGCAACTCTGGTCGCCATAGACCTGACAGGACGAAAAGCATGTAACACTCCTGCAGCCAAAATCAACAGCTCAATGGTCTGGGCATGACGATGGGCACACACACACACACACACACACACACACACACACACACACACACACACACACACACACACACACACACACACATATATATCTGTGTGTGCAGTCTAGCACCACTGTATAGCTGCACTACGCAGCAGAGTAATAGTTGCTCTAATTTTAGCTCTGCCCGGCCTCAGTTTTCCACAGCATTATCCAAAAACCCTGAAAAATCCTCAGCAGGAGTATTCTTAGAACAGTCTAGTAAAATATGTTTTGCACACCTGACTCACTGGCTGACTGAATAGACACTTTTGGCAAAGCACTGCAAATCCCTGATGGCAAAGAGGTCAGTACAAGCTGTTACTGGCTTGCTTCAGGTTTGACCTGGGCAAACGTCTAGTTGAATTCAGCTCCTGTTTGACAAAAATTGAGACAAGCTTGGTTCTCATATTCCCCTCACTGCTATGTTATATATATACAGTATATGGTATTGTATAATTTCCATAAGTCTCCACCTAAGTTTCCACAAAGCACATATTTAATATTGCCTTCCTGCCTCAGTAAACTGATGCTGTAATGCTGAAATCCAGACTTTTTCCCACACATTTTCATTCATACATTTCTATTTCATAAGTCCGAATGTTGGAATTGTCGGTTGTGTAATTTATATAACCACCATTTGCACTCTCCTTCTTCTTCTTCTTCTTCTTCTTCTTCTTCCATCCCATTACTATTTGCTCCTGCAATGAAACAATTTGCCCATGAGGATCATTAAAATTTAATCTAATATTATCTAATCTAATCTAAACAGGATGTTTCCACTTTTGAGGCTGTTCAATTGTCTGGGAAGTAAAAGCAAGTGTTTGAATTTTCACCTATCAAATATGCACTCTCTTTTTGCCATAGAGGCAAAACAAGTATGTTCTATAAAAGTCACAACATCAGACTAGAGGTTCATTTTGCTAAAATGCAGTAGTGGATACAGTACATCTTGTATTTAGATATGTTGCATGTCAGGGCGTCACAGTGGTGAGCAATGTGGCCTCATAGCCAGAAGTTTGTGGGTTTGATTCCCAGTCCTTTCTGTGTGGTTTGCATGTTCCCCCGGGTTTCCTGGTGGATTGGAGACTCTTAATTGGCCATACATATGAATGTGAGTGTCTGTCTGTCTATCTGTGTTCACCCTGTGATGGTTTAAAATTCTATGTAATAACTTTTTTGTGGTAAAACATTCACTTTTAATTGCTATTAGTGTTGGAGTTGGCCTTTCCAAGCTCCAATGAAACCATCAATGTAACAAGTTCCTCTGGAACTCAAACAGCCAATTCTGAGCGGTGGTGTACTGGATAGTACACTGGCAGGAAACAGTAGTGTCAACTCAAGTTGTACCATGAGGAATATTAATGCACTATATAGGGTACTAATGTGTAGTGTATAGTGTAGGCGTACTGTTAAATAATAGAAGCTTCTCAGCAGCTCCATAGATAGCCTCATCTCCAATATTTATTTAAGCTACATTGATTTACAGTATGTATCCTCTACATGGTGATAAATGACCATAGTAAACAAAATCTTTCCATTTATATACATTTATATGGCTAAAATACAGAACTGTCAAAAATAGAAGCCATGCCTGTTTCCATAGTTGCGGCTCCGATCCGGCTCTGTGTCAGATCCATCAATGTGCTGCGTGGCCAGTGCAGCAGCTGCAGTGAAGTAAATGGCTGCATATCTGATCCGACCCTTCCAACACAGCTGGTGAAGCCGTATCGCTATAGATCAATTTCAACTTTTGAATTTGTAGTAATAAACCTATGTGTGGGAAACCCTGGTTTGTTTCACCTGTTACCAAGATGAAAGGATGTACCCCCCATCCAACCTGCACAATAACTTGGCCCCTTATTATCTTCCTGTGCTTGACACATACTTTCAAGATTCAAAGATTAAAAAAAAACAAAAAACGACCTTATCTTATCTTATCTTATGGAAGTAACATGTTACCTGGAGTAACATGGAAGAGGTGAAGAAAGAAAGAAAGAAAGAACGATGTGGCTGGTAGCCTCAACATATACCTTACATCAGTGGCTACCAAGTTAATGGATAAGCTAAACCAGCAGTCAGGGCAGTATGGTGAGAGTTTTGACCAGTATTATTACTCTAAGACAGGTGTTCAAGCTGCAACCTGTGACTCAGGAAGTTGTGTCTGAGAAACAGTATAGAATCAACTGCTCTAAAGCTACAGACACTGACAATATCCCAGCTAGAATCCTAAGAGATGCTGCTGTGATCGCTTTGCTGTTAGTGGGGAGCTGACAGCAAAGTGATGGAGATGGAGATAGCGCAAGATGAAAGTTTTCCACTGCTTGGTCCTCGCTGCAAAACCTCTCACCTCTGCAACTTGCCGTAAGTCGGTTTATATGGAAGCTAGCCCAACGGTACCAAGGAGGTTTTATATTATCGAACGATACACATAAAAATGGCCGCCGCTCCGACCATCCAGGAGCGTTCATTTGAATGGGAAAGACCGTTCTATCCATTCGAAAAAGCAGTTTTTGTGCAGTCAGTGGACATTCCATTCCTCGATTGGACGTAGCTCAACAAAGTTCAATATGAAGTTTGTGACTGGGCCGATCAAAAACCTCTGGTCTGCTGGTGCTAATTAGCGACATCACTGTCCATGGATTATTATCTTTGTGAATCGATGAATGCCTGAAACAATGACAAGATCATGAACAGAGGCACTATGGGAGGTAGCAAGCTTTTTATTAGCAAAGATACTACACATGCTGAAGCATGCTGAATGGACCAGGCGCATTAGGTCTGATGATGTTTTTGTGAATGGTTCTCGCGCCTCATTTGAAAAATATGAAACTTTTTAAACTTTTCTCATTGCATCGCACGCCTGGTTCTCGTTGCCACCTATCCCATCATGTCTTGAGCATGTGGTTTCTTGCTTCCCATAGATGTAGAGAGTTTTGACGACAGCACAATTCATTTCCTATTTGATGAAGTTTACAGAGTTCTTGGTTTACATCAGGAACCTGATGGGAGTACTAGACATATTAGAGATGTTTTGGGTGCATGAGAAAATGAGCCTATCAGTGAACTCAACTCAGGTCTTGTCTTGCAGGAGGCCACATATCCTCACAGGAAATCCAGGGTTGGAGTGTGAAAAGAGTGTGAAAACCCAATGAAACACACTGTGTAGAGCTTAAGTCAAGGTCTGAATTGGGCTCTATGTGTCTACCACCCAGACAAATTCCACTAACAGCAACACAAAAAATAAGCGGCTATGATTCACAAGGTCAGGACAAAAGTCGCTCTTCTTGGATCAAAAGAAAGTAACTGTTAAAATAAACTTTAACCCTACATACTTCCTCTGAGCTAAATTTCTATATCTTGTATGTAGCACTGCATGTAGAAGTATGCAGTAATCTCTAAAACAATCTCGGATTATAGCGTTCACATTTGACCGACACGCATATTGACCTATATATTGACCGTAGAATGTATTTTTGCAAATGTACTGATTTTATTGAACCTTTATTTAACCATAGCCATATTGTTGTTGGACAAAAACGAATATCTGCCACGTGAATACTTATTTTCTCACTGTAGCCCATGTGTTTTTTGTGGCAACATCATCATTGTTTTCAGATTTTCAGCAGATCCAAGGGTAGCAAACTAAAAATTAAAACATAACACAAGAGCGATGCAGCCATCTCAATTTAAGATGATAGAAACAGTGAAAACATACTTAAAGCAGCATGAAGCCAGCAATCCGAGCAATGACTTCAAATGTGGGCACTTAAGCTGGAATGTCCCACCAACACAGCCAATGTGTTTGTACTGGGAGTGGAAATGGTGAAACCTCTGGAAACTGTGACTCATGATCAATAGAACAGTAGGATTGCTCTCAAAACAAACAAGCTTGTGTTTGCCATTGTGCTGTTATTGATGATCAGCAACATTTGACCCTGGATTTGCATTAACTTCCACAGCAACAGCCAAAGCTTACTTTCTAATAAGTCATCCATCCGCCCCTCACTCCCTCCTGCTGCTCTTCCAACTGCTACTGCAACTCAGCTTCACTTCCAAGTAACTGATTCATCCCTCTGACTCTTCTTCCATCCCTCCCTTTCCATCGCTTCCGTACAACTACCTTCTTCGCCAGTGGTTCTCAACCTTTTTCATATCGAGGACCCCTAATTTAGTCCACATTAGGGCCACGGACCCCCATTTGATCAGATTTTGTCTCTCGGACCAAAATCTGAGAATATTTTTTATTGTCATGATTTTCTCCAGAATTCCATGACTATCTGTACTGTAGGTAGAGAGATAACAGTGAAAACTATGATCAAAATAGTCATTCTAAAATGACAAAATAATGAAGTTTAACAATTCATCAATTTTCTGGGGACCCCCTGGAATGCCCTCAAGGACCCCTGCTGGTCCCCGGACCCCACGTTGAGAACCACTGCTCTGCGCCTCTCCAACCCATCCACTTCCCACCCTCTTCCACAAGCTCTCCATCCCTCCTTCCCCGCTCTCCTTCTCTCCCGGTCAGCTTCTCCTCATGCAGCTCCAAGCCACCATGACAAGGTGCCATTCACGGGCCTCTGTGCAATCACACCAGGAATGTAAACCCAGCTAATAGCCCGTTTAAAACCCTTGAGGACATGTATGTTTGTGTTCCCTTTGGACTGTGAACTCTGAACATGCCAGCTAGACGTTCAGCATGCATCTTGGCCAATAATAATTTTTTCCCCCCTCAGATTCTGTGGCTCAACACAAATCAATTGCACATATTGGTTTTCATTTCAGTCTTGACAGTTTTCCATTCTGAATTTTATGGAAACTTTTTTTTTTTTTTTTTGCTACTTCTCTTGCAAAGTTAATCCAATCTATGCAAAATTTTGTACACAGCATATGTGAATGGGTAACCCTTATACAATAAGCGTCACTAAGTTAAGGGTTAGTTAATGCTTAATAAGGGTTAGTTCATGCTTAATAAGCATAATAAGAGATACAAATCGTTTTTGCACTATTATTCCGTGGGAAGTGGGGGGGGGGGAAATCCACGCAAGCACCCACCAATCTAATTGAAATTTCCTATAGCTAATCAGAGCAAAAACATACAACAAAATATAGTCTCCAAGGTAACACTTTACAATAAGGGTCACTAAGTTAAGGGTTAGTTAATGCTTAATAAGGGTTACTTAATGCTTAATAAGCATTAAGTAACCCTTAATTAACAGTTAACTAATGTGTAATTTACTAATGGTGTTCATGTTAACTAAGGTATTAATTTATACATTATTTAATAGTTTATAAAGACAATTATATAATGTATAAATGAATACCTTAGTTAGCATGAACACCATTAGTAAATGATTACCAGACACATTAGTTAACTGTTAATTAAGGGTTAGTTAATGCTTATTAAGCATGAACTAACCCTTAACTTAGTGACCCTTATTGTAAAGTGTTACCATAATGTCTGTGGAAAAAATGACTTTTTGGCCTTTTTAGCTCATTCAAACTATCATACCATACACATATTGAACAATTTAGGCCAAATCTTTAGTGGTGACTTCATTGTGTATCGGTAGGCCTACATAAAAACTGAACTACTCTATGGAACAGGATGACCCCCCACCCCCTTCCAAGAAACAGAGAAAAACTGGCCTCACTAACCCTAACACTAATGTGAAATTAGTAATCCCACTACTATAATTGGAGAGCGGTTTGTGTGTTTGTGTGTCCCGAGAGGAGACAAGGAGAGGAGACAAGGAGAGGAGAGGAGATGAGAGGAGGAGAGGAGACAAGGACAGGAGAGGAGAGCAGAGGGGAGAGGAGGAGAGAGAAATAATTGGACTATTTCCAGAGCAAAAAGTGTACAAAGAAGCTCTCTCTCTGTCTGTGTGTGTGACGCCAGCAGACACAGGAAACAGGAACACAAACAAACCCCGCCCCCTTCTCTTCTGAGTTCAATGAGAAAAGCCAGTCAAGTTATTTTCAGTTGAATCAGTTTTTTTTCTATGACTACAGGCATACTATTAAAACATGCAAATAATGTTGAAGAAATTCAGAAGGAAAAAATATTCATGTCATCGGACTCAAGAACATCTTTAACCTAATTCAGTTCTGACCTTAGGGACAGATGACATCAATGAGAATGAATGGAGAGCAGAATAAAATGGAGGCGCAACACTCCAAGAAAGGCAGGAGAAGAGAGAGACAGCAAGGAAACTGCACAGGAAGGAGTGGGTACATTGTGTGTGTGTGTGTGTGTGTGTGTGTGTGTGCGTGTGTGTTGGTCCAACAATAGCAACCCAGACAGGTTGAGCAACATGAAAGGGGTTGGAGGAGGATGTTGACCCCGCTGGTTGCCTGGAAAGCCTAAACAGTCCATTTTTTTTTTTTTACTCTTTGTTGAATAATACAGGACTCTGAAAACGTTCCCATAGTGGAAGAGAGGCAGAGACAAACACCCCCCCCGCCCCCCCCCCCCCCCCCACACACACACACACACACACACAACCCCCCCCCCCCCCACACCACCCCTCAGCATGTTCATATTGTGGAAGAGTGACGAGAGACAAGAGGAGACAAGAATCATGAGGATGACTTTTGGGAGAAAAAAAAAAGGGGACAGCGGAACCAGACCAGGGCCGGATCATTGTCCCGCGAGGCCCCCTGGGCACATGCCCCCCCCACCGGCGGCAGACCCACTTTCCTACATTAAACAATGGCGCTTCGGCTTTAAAGAAATTGAATTACTTCAAAATTCCTCAAAAAATTCATCACTTGGTTTCTTCATTATGGTTTTCGTATTTTGGTTAATTTTTGCAAACTAGTGCAAAGGCTTTTGCCCTTAGGAGCTTCTTTTTTTTTGTAGCGCGGGTGTTTACCCCAAGCCGGTTCGTAACACGTTAGCATTATTTTCTGTGTGCCGTTTTCTCAAGAGTATGATTTTTTCATGATCTGAAGAAAAGGAAAATTAACAATAATGGTAGCTAGCTATTAGCAAGCTGGCAGTTAGCAATTAGCAAACCGAGTGTTAAACCTTCTATGTCTGCCTGTTGTGTCATTTTTAAGCATAATTTTTATTTATAGGAGTAAACCGGCATTTTATAACAGGGGTGCATAAAAATTATGTAAAATCCCCCACTAACACCCCCACTTCTCATATATCATTCAATTCTGCTTGATCTTCGGCAAAGAGTATGTATGTGCCGAGGTGTCGGGGGGGCCCTCAGTCAGATTGTACTGTATGTGCTGCGGGCCCTGGTGTTCAACATCCTTTGGGAGTTTTGTGTGGGGCCTGAGGCTTCGGAGGCCCCTGAGAGTCCGAGGCCCCAGGGCACTGGCCCCACTGGCCTGGTCCATAATCCAGCCTTGCCCCAGACCAGTGTTAATCTAGAAAGTCTGAGCAACTCACTTCTACTGTCTGAACACAGGTGGAGTCATAAATCCATATGAATATGGTTTCAGTCATTTGAAAATGTGGTTCGCTTGACTGCTTCAATATTTTTCTCCTTTTTGCAGTTAAAGTTTCACAGTTGAGTTTGGTCACGGCTGTCATTCTCCTCCACTGTTTGTAGAAAAGACTTCCTGCTTTGTGTATTGTACGTCCGCTTGAGATCTCATTGGCTGTTGACTGTTGTGGTCACGAGAGCCCGCCCCTATGAGTGCCGACAAAATCAAACCAGTTTGATTTTGACCATTGAGATTTTGCCCCACAATTGTACTTCACAAAACACATAAAACACCTCAAATTGAATCAGAATTATTGAGAAATCCTGCCACAAAATCAAGCAATTTGGTCGCAATATTCCCAAAAGAACAAAAAAATAAAAAATAAATAAATTGGGGATGGGACGATCTGCCTATATCACAATATGATGCGATACATAACATTGGGTTCATGTTTCGACACAACCACGATAGGATGTTATAAATATAAGATCGATGACAACAAAGTCTGACTGTGCAGAATTCTGTTGCCATTACAAAGTGACAATAATATAATTTGGATGGAGAGCTTGTGAAATTGTGATGGGCAAGCCGTCTCATTTGTGATTGCTACAGCAGAATAAAATGGAGCTAATATCGCAATTCATTGTTCTGCTCCATGATATATTGTCACATTTTTGTATTGCGATATATTGAATGTTGATATACCAGAGTGCTGTGGCAGGCTGCTTGGCATTTATTTCCTAGTCAAATGCTGCATTAGTCACTAGTCAAATGCTGCATTAGTCACTAAAAATTAGCTACTTGTTCGAATTTAATAGATTCTAGTGACTAATTCGTGTGTAATATGGTACTAGTGCTTATTTTTTTAGTCACTACTCTGCCAGTTAAAAGGCACTAGTCACTAAAGATTAGCCACTAGTACTTAATTTTTTGCTTAATAGTCACTATTCTGTCTGTTAAAAGGCACTAGTCACTAACAAATAGGCAATAGTACTTACCTTTTTCTCACTGGTCACTATTCTGACATTTAAAAGGCACTATAGTCACTAAAAATGAGGCGCTAGTGCTTATTTTTGGTCACCACTAGTCACTATTCTGCCTGTTAAAAGGCACTAGTCACTAACGATTAGCCACTAGTACTTACTTTTTAGTCAGAAGTCACTGTTCTATCTGCTAAAAGGCACTAGCCACTAAAATTACACCCTCATACTTAGTACTAGAGGCTAATTTAAGGCACTAGTCACAAAAAATTAGGTGCTAGTACTTAGTTTTGGTTACTATAGTCACTATTCTGCTAGTTAAAAGGCACTAATCACTAACAAGTAGGCACTAGTACTTATTTTTGCTCGCTATAGTCACTATTCTGCCCGTTAAAAGCGCTAGTCACTAAAATTAGGCACTAGTACAAATTTTGTCACTATAGTCACTATTCCGACAGTTGCTGTGCTCATCCCATCCCTAACAGAAATCCAGGGGGAACACAATCATAGACGCTGCTACCGCAGTTGCAGTAAATTGAATTGTAGTTGTTTTGTATACTATCTCATGCTATTGTATGAGATAGTTTGGTGACCCTGAGACCTGGGGTTGAACCTCCTTGTTCTAAAACTAAACTCTTGCCTGTTTCCATCTCCTCTTCTCTTACAAATGGTCTTGTGTTTGGACTTAAATGTCATAATCCATTCGGTTTAGACTCTTAATGCACTTTGAGCCATTTTCCGACACAGGACAGCACACAACACACGTGCACCTACATAGGGCTATGCACACACATGTTCACGCACACACACACACACACACACCTTGGAGATGCTCTACTGTGTACTAACAAATGCCATATGTTTCATTAAGGTTGTGTATGACAAGTGGCCGTCAGCTGGACAGCCTTAAGGTGGAGGGACGACTTGGACTGACTGAACTAGACTCCTGATTGAGCTCTTCCAATGTTGATGGAAACTCACCTGGGGAAAATAATGGGGAATGGAAAATGTATCGGGTCCCAGGAATTATAGCAGCGGAACACAAATGAAAAACTCACGATGTTGGACACAATGAAAACCAGGAGAATATTTATTTTAATGATGTTTCAAATGATTGTATTACTCAGTGTGCTTTGATATATCTTGGTAGACACTTAAAGGGGCAATGCCCCATATCAAAAAATGACCATAGCATACTTATGTTCTATCGATGGTGTTCCTACTGGTTTTCCAATAAATGTCATACTGCTAAGCGCTCATTGCTGTGGTGTTTTTGCACTACATTTCCCAGAGATCACCTGTCAATCAAACAGTGTGTCCAGTACTTTTCATGCTAACTACCCAGTTCTTCTTCTTTTTATTCCAAACTGGAAACGTAAAACACATCACTTCCTGTGTGGCAGAGGACTTTTGCTGGGAAAGACACCGGGTGTTTAGAAAAGGAAATGTAAAAGCTTTCATGAAATGGGTATAGGCTGAATCACTATTGTGTTATATGAATCGGAAAGAGAGGAGCAAAATGTACATTTATTTACACTGCTGGTCAAAAGTTTTGGGGACTTCAAAACTATGAAATAACACAAATTGAATTATGCTGTGACCAAAAAAGTGTTAAACAAATCAAAACTATCTTATATTTTAGATTCTTTAAAGTAGCCGCCATGATGGAAAGGCAAAGGCTTTGAAAAGAAATTCATACATAGAATCAACTTCACTATTTATATTTGACTAAGAAACACATTCCAAGCATTTAAGCATAATCCTTTAGATCAAAATGGCTTTAAGATAACGAAAATACATTCAATGAGGCGTCCCCAAACTTTTGACGGGCAGTGTATATGAAAATATCTTACACAATATGCTATATCAGACACTCCACGTGTTGCTTCAAGTATTCAAAAAGTGTTGCTTTACTAAGTAACAGTGGTGGAAGAAGTATTAAGATCTTTGACTTGAGTAAAAGTAGAAATACCACAGTGTAAAAATACTTTGTTACAAGTAAAAGTCCTGCATTCAAAATGTTACTTAAGTCAAAGTACAAAAGTATTAGCAACAAAATGTACTTAAAGTAGCAAAAGTAAAAGTAATCATTATGCAGAATGGCCCATTTCAGAATCATCATATATATCATGTTATTGAACTATAATTATTGATGCATTAATGTGTTCATCACTTTAATGTTGCAGCTGGTAAAGGTGGAGCTAATTACTGTATATACTGCTAGGTAGCTTAACCTTTAAAAATATATCATAATTTATTAGTTGATTTATAATTTGTATTAATAATCTAAATCTGCAAAGTAACTAGTAACTAAAGCTGTCAAATAAATGTAGTGGAGTAAAAAGTACAATATTTCCCTCTGAAATGTAGTGGAGTAGAAGTATAAAGTAGCATGAAATGGAAATACTCAAGTAAAGTACAAGTACCTCAAAATTGTACTTAAGCCCAGTACTTGAGTAAATGCACTTAGTAACATTCCACCACTGCTAAGTAATCACAGAGATATCACAGCTACTGAAGCATGCAAGTTAGCACAACATATAGCAGGCTACCTTTAGTGCTATGAAAGAACAACAGTCCTTTCAGGGCCTTTCTATAGCAGCCCTGCCAGCCGGGAAACAAACAACAAACAGATGATTAATTAGTACAGCCAGACTAATTAGTAATCAACTCACAGAGTTCAGAGTAGAGAGGCTTGGACACAGACTTTGCCACCCTTCAACTTCACCGACTAATGCACCATGGGTTTAAATAGTAGTATAATAGTAGAAATAGGTCTATATATACATACATACAGTTTATAGCGCTGTCTAATAATAGTATAAATTTGTCTCTTTAAATAGCAATAGCAACTTATGAGCTTGCAATAATTTTTTTATTTATTTATTTATTTTTTATTGTGCAATAAAGTGATAACAATACAAGTGTTAAACAATACAAAACATGGTGTTGGAGGTAACAGAGTCACAAAATACTCCAAAACAGAACAAAACAAAACAATGCAATAATTTTTTAATCAAAATTGAGTTATCCATCTTTGAATGCTACTTTACACTCGTGTGGTGGTGTTACATTTTGTTTTGAAACGAGTAATATATGAATAAAATAAAACATATAGAAAGTATGTAACAGTTCGGCAAGATGGTATGTGAAATGTTTGATGCTCAGTATCTCTACTATTGGAAACCAGCCGGTTTGTCCCAGGCAGTCTCTATACTGTATCTTGAATTAGTTAACCAAAGCAGTATGAATCAGTATATCAACCAAAACTGCAAACAAATCATCTTTACTATCTTTATTCTTTAAAATTCATAATTGATGATATGAAACAGCCCATAGAAGCTTACAACATGGGTATGGTTGACAGAGAGATGACTGTTTTATTAAGTTTCTATTTCTTATTATAACAAGCTGGACTTTCTGTACTGTGCAGTCTCATAATGTATGGCTTCACTTCCCTGCTTTGTGAATGAACCTAGTGACACACACACACACACACACACACACACACTCAGAACAGGGATTGGGGACACTCTAGTAGCCAGGTACCACGGGACGCCGGTAATGCTTTAATCACCATCAGAATGGTATTCAGTGTAGCTCGGCAGGCCAAATCCAGATGTAGGGTGACGTTGCCAATCAGGGATCTGCTTTCCAGCGAGGTTGGTGAGGAGAAGCTGATCCTCTGTTTGGCCTCTGCTCAACGTCTACTTCAGACCGAGCCCGGCTTTCATCCTCATGCTCAGTGGATTCCAGCCGGTGTCATTTAGAGCAGTGATTCTCAACCTTTTTCATATCACGGACCCCTAGTTTAGTCCACATTAGGGCCACGGACCCCCATTTGATGAGATTTTGTCTCTCGGACCCAAATCTGAGAATATTTTTATTGTTAGATATGATTTTGTCCAGAATTCCATGACTATCTGTATTGCAGGTAGAGAGATAAGAGTGAAACTATGATCAAAACAGTCATTCTTCTACATTCTCTAACTGTGTTAAGTTCTTGTAAATGAAATAATGCTGAAGTTTAACAATTCATCAATTTGCTGGGGACCCCCTGGAACCCTCTAAAGCAGTGGTTCTCAAAGTGGGGTCCTTGGGGGGGTTCCAGGGGGTCCCCAGCAAAAAGGGGAATCATTTATTTTCACTATAATTCCATCCATAAGTAACACAATGACAGAATGTGTGACTATTTTGGTCATGGGTTTCATACACTTTCTGTAATAAAACATCTAAAAGCAAAAATCTTATCAGATGGGGGATCCTGGGACAAAATCTTATCAAATGGGGGTCCGTGGTCTAATTTTTGTCAGTTTAGGGGTCCTTGACGTGAAAAAGTTTGAGAACCCCGGACCCCACGTTGAGAACCACTGGTTTAGAGGGAGACAGATTCGCATTCAGAAGTGGTGCCACATAGTAAAAATGGACGAACATTTATAGATCTCTGCTTGCTTAACGCCAAATAATGTATTGCACTGTTACGGAAAACGGTTCACAGACCAAGCACTAATCAATGGATGAGATGGATGTTATCAAGCCTTCCATTAAAAGGATAACTTCCATATTAAAGGCTAAACAGCGTATATTTGAGAATATATGGATGTCCTTCATTAATTATGTTAAGGACTTAGATTTAACAGATGATCAAGTGAATGACTAATTTTTGTGGACAATGCAGTTTCTGAGCTTGGAGAAATTTTATTTATTTTTTTATTATTTTTCTTCTAAATACTTGTTATATTTTGTATCTATTGCAATTAATATACTCCATTTTGTTTAGATTACCATTTGTTAAAACAGGAGCATTCTTGTTGTTTTTTTTTTGTTTTGTTTTGTGTTAATGCAGCAATTTTATGTTGTATTTTATATTATATGAATGTAAAAGGAAAATTTAAATAAATATATTGTGGGCAAAAAAAAAAAAAGTGGTGGTACATTGGGTGCCTAGTAGGGTTATTGGTGTGTTTTCACAGGTTCTGCCATTTCCATGCTTCCCATTCATTTTTTATGTAAGGTAGCACTGTGTCATGTTGGCAACTCCACATTTGCATAAAGTTGAGCTCTAGTCTACTTTATGCAAATCGGGGGTGTCCGACGTGACTCGCCGCCTCTCGAAACTCGTGGACGAACTTTTAAACTAGCCATCTAATATGACGATCTAAAATGAATACAGATTCAGCAAGTGCACGGCTTATTTTTCGCCTCAAATATTTTCAGAAACATATTAATGTAAGAGAAAGTTTCCAAACAAGCCGCCATGTTTTCCCAGTTTTAAAGTGTTTGCGTGGGTGTAGGGCAGTGGTTCTCAAGGTGGGGTCCGGGGGACCATCAGGGGTCCTTGAGGGCGTTCCAGGGGGTCCCCAGCAAACTGATGAATTGTTAAACTTCACCATTACTTCATTTACAAGAAGTTAACACAATTAGAGAATGTAGAAGAATGACTGTTTTGATCATAGTTTCACTGTTATCTCTCTACCTACAGTACAGATAGTCATAGAATTCATAGAGAAAACATGTCACCAAATGGGGGTCCATGGCTCTAATGTGGACTAAATTAGGGGTCCTTGATATGAAAAAGGTTGAGAATCACTGGTGTAGGGGGTATAGTCTGCATGTTTTATTTGTTGGTCTGCTGCAGGCCTTCAAACTTGAACTCAAAGCGGGACTTTAATACACACACATTGCCATTGTAATTACAATTGCTCTTAACTACTGTTTTCAATTGTTTTTAACTGTTGTTTTGTTCTCGTTTTAGTATATGTACCCAGGACTCCCTGGAAACCAGTGTAATTACTGAGTGGACTATCCTGGTAAAATAAAGTTGAACTGAACTGAACTGAACTGTAGTCATGGAGGAGAAACTTATGGCACCCCCATCAAGTGTCCGATATTGGGAAGCAGCTCGATCCCTCGCGTCCAATGAAAACGCACTGTTAGACTGATAAATGATAATATCGTCCTTTTATTAAAAATGGGATCTGATCCAGTCAGTGTCGTCCACCTCTGATGGATATGATGCAGTTTGACTGATTACATATTAATTGTAGAACTCAATAACGCACACTGGTTGTCTATGGGAAGCTCTTACCCTGAGCCTAATGAGACATTTTGATCTGATTCCACACAAGTATGCATCTACGGAAGAGGATTAGGGCCACATGTGAAAAATTTATTTGAGTTCTGAGTTTAAAGTCAGAATTCTGAGAATAAAGTCAGAATTCTGAGATTAAAGATTCTGTCTGAATTCTGACAAAAAAGTCAGAATTCTGACAAAAAAGTCAGAATACAGAGTTTAATGTCTTAAAGAATTCTGACTTTAAACTCAAATACATTTTTCACATGTGGCCCTAATCCTCTTCCGTATGCAATATGTTTCATTGTTCTTCTTCTTATTATTATCTTGGGTTTCAGTGGAGAGTTTTAGTGTCCCATGGTCTAAATGCAGTTTCAGATTTCATAATTTATAATTTAGGGGAGACACTGAATACTTTTATTTTATTTTTATTTTTATTTTTATTTTTTACATGAAAATGGTCAAATATAGACATTGAATATCAGTGCGAAACATCTGTTTGCAGCTGTTGGCAGCTTCAGTCCAAATACATCTGTATCAGTTCCCAGCTTTTCAATACAACAAAGCAGTGTCAGGTGTCATATAATCTATATAAAATATGTCATAAGCTATGTTTGGTAACATTTCTGTATTCTCCATAGGAAGCTGATCAACTAGATATCACGTTTAAATAAATGGATCATTAATTAATAAACTGATCACTTGTTAGGTTTGTATTTCATCATCACAAATGTGGATTATACAGAATCTGGACTTGTTGAAAGAAAACAAAAATGTGTTTCTATTACTCAGTTATACTTAAAAAAAACACTGTGTCCTCCAGTTCCAGTAGAACCTCACTTTATCTGGAACTCAGTAATCTGAACTGACCCATCCAGCACCTTCTGGTAATTCTTCACAGTTGATTTCCTTGTTGTTGCATGCAGTGTAAGGTAGGCTTGAGCCGATATTCAATATGACCAAATATCGTGATATTTCATGAATATCACGATATTTCCCGCAATATCGAATATGGTTAGTAAAAAAAAAAAAAGTCATATTTGAAGTGAAAAATTTGTCTTTTTAATTCAAGTGGCTTCCCTTTTGCACAGTCAGCCTGCTTTTCTGGAAATAGCAGGAATGAGCAATTTATACCAAATGGCCATTGTTTTCTTGATAGATCAAATTTCTAGGTTGTTATTAATAATTATTATAGCAATATAGATGTAGATGTAATTTGTAAGAAATAAAAAAACAAAAAACAAACACCCGATCCCCCCCCCCCGTGCACGCAATATATCGCAATATTTTGGCGGGACAGTGTCGCGATATTACATTTTGGATATCGCCCAAGCCTAGTGTAACGTCTTTTCAATTGCAAAGTACACTGCGTGATTCATATTTTGAGTAAGATTTGCGTTTGTATTGTATTTGTATTTCCGTGTGCTTCTGATGGGGCTGCATTAATGAGGGGCTTTGCGCTCTTTTGTAGGCAAAGATCTTACGATAGCTGCCTTCAGGAATATTCGCTGACGAGCTTTACTTTTCTAGCAATCCCTTGACATGAGGGTTGCCAGGTGTCACATTTTTCAAAGATGGATGTCTCATTTTCAAGCAAAACTCCCCTCCCACATCTCTAGGAATACAATGTGTTTCCCTCTCTCGTGCCAGAACAAAACAAGAGTCAGGACGATTTTTTCTTTCCTCCTTACATCTCCTCTCTTCCTTCTCTTCCTGCTCTCCTCCACCCTCCTTTTGGCCTGCTGGCCTCTGTGATACAAGCAACAAAGAGTTTGACACGTACTTAAACTCCATGCCAAGCACTGGATGCTTTTATGGCGGCTCTAAAACAAACACCTTCCCAGCCCAGAAGTACGTATTCCATCAGCTTTGTTGTTTGCCTATTAATGCAGCAATTACAGTTCATTATTATGGTTCCTCATTACGAGCCAGCCCGTTAGATGGTATGCACACTAGAAGCCAATGAGCTCACACTGTTAAACAGGGTGAACATCAGCTCGTGGAGGTAATGTGTGTGTGTGTGTGTGTGTGTGTCTTATGTGTATGTGTGTGTGTGCGTCCACATGATCTTATTTGATTATATATTATGTGCCATACCTGTTCTGTGTAGGCTTGGCATGATAGCCATAATATATTAAATTTGTTGTTATTATTATTATTAGTAGGCTAGTAGTAGTAGTAGCAGTAACAGCAGCAGCAGTAGTAGTAGTAGTACCAGTAGTAGTAGCAGTAATAGTAGTAGTAGCCTAGTAGTAGTAGCAACCTAGTAGTAGTAGTAGTAGTAGCAAGTAGCAGTAGTAGTAGTAGTAGTAGTAGTAGTAGCAGTAATAGTAGTAGTAGTAGTAGTAGTAGTAGCCTAGTAGTAGCAGTAGTAGTAGCAGTAATAGTAGTAGTTGTAGTAGCAGTAGTAGCAGTAATAGTAGTAGTAGCAGCAGTAGTAGTAGGCTAGTAGTAGCAGTACTAGTACTACTAGTAGTAGTAATAGCAGTAGTAGTAGCAGCAGTAGTAGTAGCAGTAGCAGTTGTAGTAGTAGCAGTAGTAGTAGTTATAGTAGTGTTGTCCTGGGTTTCAGTGGGTAATTTTCATGTCACATGGTCTGAATGCTGGCTTTTTTTCCACCTTCATCTGTTACCATCTATTGTCATCTTCATCTTTTAGTGTCTGTTTTTCTAATAATTTAATTTAATTTAATTGAATTTAAAACATAAGTGAATTTGTATTAAACATACAAAAATGCTATACCATTTTGTCAAGCAGAATTAACACAAACATAATCTCTTTTCCTCTGCAGGAAAAAGCAATTAGTACGTATGTGACAAAGAGCGCCACAGCATCCTCCCCCAAGCCGCACATCGTGGTGGACAGTCCTCACTCCGAGTAAAACTGTGAGCCTCTCATTGTTCGAATGAATCATGAATTTGTTTTTGTCACCAGCATGGTTTCACATTCAAGGCATTGTTTTCCTGGGAGCCCACGTATTAGACTGCATATCATTCCACAAACGATCCAATCCCCTGGTATCGTCTACTTTTGAACAGGATTTATTTAGTTGGAGTCTCACACATCCACGCGCTGCACGGTAGACGCACGCAAATCAGATTTACGCAGCAGAAGCAGTAGGCTCTTTAAAAGCATGACCTAACTGTGAGTATGCGATAAAGTGGAGGCTGAGCAGCTCTCAGATCTAGAAGCTGTAAGGCAGAAGCATCTGTATAATCTAGATGTTATGGGTTATGTAATGCATCTCCCCCCTCCCCCTAACTTACAGTACTGCATACTGTTTATATATTCTCTCGCCCCCCTACTGTCTCTCTCGCTTAATCTTGCCTCTTCTCCCTTATTCCCTCTCTCCTCAGGTCATTATCATCGCTCCAGCTCCAGACTTTCCTTTCTTTCCTCTCATCTGTGAATAATTCTCTCCATCAAAGAAAGAGAGATAAGGAGACACGTCCAACTGCTAGTGCTGTTTTGCTCCTGCTAATGAATCCTCCAAGTCCTGCGCTGTCGTTACCAAGCCGGGAAAAAAAAACACATCCATCACAAGCTACACTTTGAGCATCAGACTACACATTTACAAACACACATGGACACAAAATGGTAGAACTGATATCAGGTGTAAATTTAGGATCTAGCAAAGGAACACACACATTACTCACACACACACACACACACAGACAAACACACACAGGGTTTGTAGTATGTGCGTAGTTCATGTGTGCTTCAGATTAGTGTAGTATTTCATCTAGGAGGAGTGTGATGTGATAAACTTTTCTCCCTTGAAAAAAAAAAACAAGAAAAAAAACAAAAGAAAAAG